>NC_057798.1:443836995-443891995 GCF_018294505.1 Triticum aestivum
GCCGGCGCCCCGCCGCCATGCGCCCCGCGTCCTCGAGCCCTCCGCCGGCTCCCGGCCGCATCGCCGCCCCTCGTCGCCAGCGCCGCCTCCCCGGCCTTCCCCGGCCCTGGATCCGCCGGCCCCGTCGTCTCCTTCCACTCCGGTGCCCTGCTCCGGCGAGCCCGGCCCCGCCTCGATCCGGATCCAGATCCAGCCCTCGAGAGGTTGCCCCCGTTTTCAATGTCCCTGTATTTTGACATTATCATGCCATGTTCATCGTATCATAACTTGCGGCATACTGCTCTGTTTTGTGCGTGTAATATGTCAAATTATTCATATCGACGAGTACTTCATTTCGTCCCATTGCATAATTTTCATTTGAGTCCATCTTGATGCCCGAATCATTGTTATAAGAGTGCATGTTGCTGTTAATCTGCTGGAACTGTTATAACATGCTCATTTGTCATTTTTGCCATGATTGATGTGTGCATCCTATGAGGTTGATGTCTACATGTGTTTTGATCTATGCCATGTCTTCTTTACAGAGGTTCTTACCATGTATTTTTGTGATCAATGTGGTGACTAGCACAAGCATGTAAACTAGGCCTTGTGATGTTGCTGATTTCAGTCCCTGTTCTGCTGTTATTTTTATGCCATGTAAACTTGATGCTACAGAGAGATCCATGCTTATTTTGAGATACTTCAGTAAGGATGTTTTGTACATATGGTTATGAGCTATCAATCCATGCCCCTGGTTGCATTCATAGCTTGCTGTAGATTGTTCATATCTTGCTCCAAACTTGCTAAATGATGTTTCTGTCAGCCTCTTAACATGAAGTTCAGTTTTGCCATGTGTTTTCCTAGTGATCCATGCACCCTATGAACTTGTTCTTGCCATGCCTTGCTTCATAAACATGTCTTCTTACTGTTGATTGCCTTGTCATGCCATGTATTGCTCTTTTGTGAGTGGAACAAGCTCACCAACATGCCTACTTATTGTTGTTCCTGCCATGTTTAAATCTGTATTATAACTTGCCATGTTTACATGGGTGCCATCATATTTTCTGTGCCCTTTTGGCTCATGGTCAGTAAGGGACTTTTGTTCTATGAAATTAGTAGATTCATGCCATGCCTTTGTTTGCCATGATAAGTTCCTGTAACATGTTGTTTGATAGCTCTAAACATTGCAACCTGATGTTATTTCTGCTAAAGTCAAACTGTTATTATTTGCAATCTTGCCTGTTGTGTTTGAGCATGTTCTAGTGATTAATGGAGATAGCTCAGTGTTCATGTTTTGTTATGATTTACCTGTACATCATGACCATGCCTTTTTGTTTTCATATTGAGGTGCGGTAGCATGTTGTTTTGATGCTTGCAATATGCCTACTTGCTGTTTTGGACAGATTGTTGCTATGACTTGTATAGTGTGTGTGTTGAACCGTTGCTCCATTTTGGGTGTGCTCTATATGAAACTTGCTTGATTTTGCATGTAGTTTCCTATTATCATGTTGCATCCTTGTTTTGAGGTGTTTGCTTGATGTTTGTTTGCATTTTGCATCAATGCCATGTTTAACTTGTTTTGCTCATATCTTCTAGGCCGTAGCTCCGAACTAAATGAACTTTATATGTAACTTGACTAGAATCTCGTGTAGATCATCTTGGTGCATCTTAACTTGCTGTTTAACAACTTGAACACAAGGTTTATTCAGTTCTGGACCAATTTCGAAATATGCATATGAGGACTTACCGGAATTGTTATATGTTGTTCCCGGCCTCATTTAAACTTGCCTTGATGTGTTTCTCTTGGTTGCATCATCTCTTGCCATGAGTAGCTTCATGTAGTCTTGTCTTGCATCATGCTTGTTGTGCATCATGTCTTGTTCATGTGTGGTGTGTTTACCATGTTGTGTGCTTCTTTTCGATAGTTCCTGTTTCGTTGCGATCGTGAGGATTCGTTCGTCTATGCTTGGTTCGTCTTCGTGGCTTCGTCTTCTTCATGGACTCGTTCTTCTTCCTAGCGGGATTTCAGGCAAGATGACCGCTACCCTGGATCTCACTACTATCATTGCTATGCTAGTTTTCTTCGTTCGATCGCTTTGCTGCGCTACCTATCATTTGCTCGTCAAGCCTCCCAAATTGCCATGAACCTCTCACCTTTGACACCCTTCCTAGCAAACCGTTGTTTGGCTATGTTACCGCTTTGCTCATCCCCTCTTATAGCGTTGTTAGTTGCAGGTGAAGTTGAAGATTGCTCCATGGTGGACAGGATTTTGTTGGGATATCACAATATCTCTTATTTTAATTAATGCATCTATATACTTGGTAAAGGGTGGAAGACTCGGCCTTATGCCTGGTGTTTTGTTCCACTCTTGCCGCCCTAGTTTCCGTCATACCGGTGTTATGTTCCCGGATTTTGCGTTCCTTACGCGGTTGGGTGATTTATGGGACCCCCTTGACAGTTCGCTTTGAATAAAACTCCTCCAGCAAGGCCCAAAATTGGTTTTACCATTTGCCTCACCACCACCTACATTTCCCTTAGGAGTAATTAACCCGAGGGTCATCTTTATTTTAGCCCCCCGGGCTAGTGCTTGTCTAAGTGTTGGTCTGAACCGAGTAGACTGCGGGGCCCCCTCGGGGAAACTCGAGGTTTGGTTTTACTCGTAGGATGTCTCATCCGGTGTTGCCCTGAGAACGAGATATGTGCAGCTCCTATCGGGATTGTCGGCGCATCGGGCGGCTTTGCTGGTCTTGTTTTACCATTGTCGAAATGTCTTGTAAACCGGGATTCCGAGTCTGATCGGGTCTTCCTGGGAGAAGGAATATCCTTCGTTGATCGCGAGAGCTTATCATGGGCTAAGTTGGGACACCCCTGCAAGGTTAAACTTTCGAAAGCCGTGCCCACGGTTATGGGCAGATGGGAATTTGTTAATATCCGGTTGTAGATAACTTGACACCAGATCCGAATTAAAACGCATCAACCGCATGTGTAGCCGTGATGGTCTCTTCTCGGCGGAGTCCGGGAAGTGAACACGGTTTCTGTGTTATGATTGACATAATAGGAGTTCAGGATCACTTCTTGATCATTGCTAGTTGACGACCGTTCTTTTGCTCTCTTCTCGCTCTTATTTGCGTATGTTAGCCACCATATATGCTTAGTCGCTGCTGCAACCTCACCACTTTACCCCTTCCTTTCCCATTAAGCTTTGCTAGTCTTGATACCCATGGTAATGGGATTGCTGAGTCCTCGTGGCTCACAGATTACTACAACAATAGTTGCAGGTACAGGTTATCCGATGATCATGACGCGAGAGCGATGTTTGCTTGTTTTGGAGTTCTTCTTCTGCTTCTTCTATGATCAGGAGATAGGTTCCAGGTCGGCAGCCTGGGCTAGCAGGGTGGATGTCATTTGAGCTTCTGTTTGTGCTTCACCCGTAGTCGGATGTTGACCTTATGTAAGATGATGTTGTATTCATGTGGCATTGTATGCCTTATGTATGTATCCCTACCTATTATGTAATGTTGAGGTAATGATATCCACCTTGCAAAAGCGTTTCAATATGCGGGTCTATCCTTGGTGGGACCTTCGAGTTCCTTTTGGATAGGGTCGCATATTGGGCGTGACAGCCTCTTCCCAAATATTGAGCGGGAAGGGCGCCAACAATTGGCCATTTTGAAGGGGAACATCTGATACACTTATCCTGACTAAAGTCGCTCCTCGCCTGCCAAAGGCTCTGGTGGTGACGCCTGCTTGGTTCCACAATGACTTCCTTCCTGCCGTTGGGCTGGTCTTGATCTTGTTGCACCGAAACGGGAGCCTTTGCTTGATGCTCTCGCCTGCGCTTGCTCCCTTTGCACCAAAGAGGAAAGGAGGACACTGCACGGGCTGGCGCCCGCCTGGCGCCCTCGGTCATCATGGCTTGCGTCATGGGCACCTTGTGAGGTACCCCGCCTTGATCTCTCCGCCTCCTCGTGAGCCTGCCTGATGAGGCCGTGCCTGAGGAAGCTCCTCGTCGTCTGCCCCGCGAGGCTTGGCCCCTCGCAAGGGTCTTGAGCTTGTGTTGATGAAGATGGGCCGTGCTGGGCCCCCCTTTGAGCCACGCCGCAGGCCGCAGGCAGGCAAGTCTGGGGACCCCCATTCCCAGAACGCCGACAGTGGGAGCACACTGTAGCGTGCTCCAGAGCACCCAAATGGCCGGCATGGCCATTTTCTATGCATGTGGTACGGCCAAAGGTGTCTGGTAGCTCTAGGAGGGAGTAAAGAAGTAGGAGATGGCCTTGGATACCCTGAATGGCCAATAGGAGAAGAGAGAGGTAGAAGAAGAGGGAGAAATGGGCTGTCCAGAGAGAGAAAGTGGGGTTTTACCCATCCAATAATTGAGCTGTGGGTTTGCCATTGTTACTGGGGTGAAAGGGGACTAGGAGGGGTTGTGGTAAAAAGTGGAGCTCATGGAGTTTAGTGGAAGAGCCCCAAATAGGGTTTTTAGTTAACATGCAGAAGGTGTTTGATATGGTTTTGGGGTACTTGCACTAATTTAATTCTTGTGGCACTTGTCAGGGATGTTTGTCATGATAAAATGACAGGGAAAAAGGAAGATGAGCTCATTTGGAAGAGTTTGCTAATGAAACTTTGGCAAACCCTAGAAATTAGCAGAAATGAACTTGTGTAGATCTAGTTGAGCAAATCACTTCTCCTTGATGCACCACTTGGTGTAGTGGCCTCATTTGGTCATGTGAACTTCCTCACAAAAGTTGGGGTCAAGGAGAGAAAGTTGGTAGTACAAGGTTGTTCAAATTTGATTTTGGTCAGAGAGGGTTTTGGGGCAGTTTGGTGAACCAAAATGACCTTGATTGACATGAGGCTTTTCAAGGTGATCACAATATGCATTTGTGACTTGCTGGATTTTTCTTGGATTTTTGTGAAAATATTTCTTGTAGAAATATTTCAAATCCTTTAAATGGGCAGAAATGGTTTTGGGAGGTTTTGTCCAATATTTTGAACATGACCATGTGTTTAAACTCTTATATATGGGAAATATATGCCCATTGAGTTTCCCTGATTTTTGTCAAATATTTTTAAAATAATAAAATATTTTTTCCCTATTAAAGACCATTTCTGGCCTTAAGAAAAAGCTTTTAAATAAAATAGAAAAATAACTTTTAAAATTATATTTTTGTGGTTTATGGGAGTCCTATATCTAATAGGTTTCAAACATACTCTTTGAAATATTTTTCATACCCCAAATCAAGTACTTGCAGTGCAAACCTCAATTTAGGGGGTTTTGGAAAACTAATTTTTGAAAATATTATTTGGCCAAATTATTTTTGTAAGAAAATACTATATTGCTCTATGCACATGGCATGATCATTGGGCATAAGTTTGGGGCAAGGAGATGAAGTATATAAGGTGGAGTTGTGTTGACTTTAAAGAGCACTTAAAAATCACAGAGAGAAAACCAACTCCAAATAAAAGCCAAATAATGCAAAAGTTTTTGTTGGTCCAAATTTTAATGCTTTAATAATGCAAATGAAATGTTACAAAATGCATGGTGTGACAGACCTACCCCCCTTACAAGAATCTCATCCCCGAGATTCCTAAACTAGGCTTTAAAGAGATACGGAAACTCGGATCTAAGGTAGTCTTCACGTTCCCAAGTTGCTTCTGCTTCAGTGTGGTTGCTCCACTGGACCTTGAAGTACTTGATGGTGCGGCTTCGAGTGTGTCGCTCAGCCTCATCCAAAATGCAGATGGGCCTCTCACGGTAGGTCAAATCAGGCTGAAGGTCAATGGCTTGGTGATTGGCGTCCTTGTAGAGATCAGGCTTGACTGGAACTTGGAGGCACTTTCAGAGTTGTGACACGTGGAATACGTTGTGCACATCGGATAGTTCAGGTGGCAGTTACAACTAGTAAGCCACTTCTCCTCGTCGTTCAGTGATCTTGAACGGGCCGATGTATCTTGGTGCGAGCTTCCCTTTAACATGGAAACGCTGGGTTCCCTTGAGAGGTGTGACCCGGAGATAGACATGGTCTCCAACTCGGAAGTTCATGTCTCTATGACGTGAGTCAGCGTAGCTCTTCTGCCTTGACTTGGCGGTTTTCAAACGCTCTCTGACAAGCTGGACTTGCTCTTCTGCTTCACGGAGGATATCGGGCCCAAATACTAGTCCTTCTCCGGTTTCTGATCAATTGAGGGGTGTGCGGCATTTCCGTCCGTATAACATCTCAAATGGTGCCATCTGAAGGCTTGACTGATAACTGTTGTTGTAGGAGAACTCGGCAAAAGGGAGGCAATCTTCCCACCTAGCTCCATATGCTAGAACACAGGCTCGGAGCATGTCTTCGAGTATCTGATTCACTCGTTCTGTCTGACCTCCGGTCTGTGGGGGGAAAGCAGTGCTGAAGGACAACTTGGTCCCCATGGCTTCTTGGAACTTCTTCCAGAACCTTGAGGTAAACAGGGTTCCTCGATCTGACATAATCTCCTTGGGAACACCATGAAGGCTTACGATCATGTTGATGTATAGAGTTGCTAGCTGGTTGCCATCATAGGTAGTCTTAACAGGAATGAAATGGGCTACTTTGGTCAAATGATCGACTATGACCCAGATGGAGTAATGTCCCTTGTTTGACCTAGGTAGTCTAGTGATGAAATCCATTCCGACTTTATCCCATTTCCACTCGGGAACCTTGAGTGGTTGGAGCAATCCAGCAGGTCGCTGATATTCAGCCTTGACTCTTTGGCATACATCACACTTTGCAACATAGGTGGCAATCTCCCTTTTCATCCCGTGCCACCAAAATCTTTCCTTCAGGTCTTGATACATCTTGGTTCCTCCAGGATGGATGGAATACGGGGTGTCATGAGCTTCTTGCAAGATCAGATTCTTGAGCTCAACCTTGTTGGGCACGCAAATGCGATTCCCAAACCACACAATTCCTTGCTTATCCTCTGAGAAACTTGGGGCTTTGCCCGCCTTGATCTTCCTCTTGATGCCTTCAATACTCTCGTGTCCCTTCTGAGCTTCCTTAACATCATCCATCAAGGTAGGCCTAACTTCAAGGTTGGCCAAGAATCCTGGTGCAACCAGTTCCAACCCGAAGCTTTCAAGTTCTCCATACAAGGCGGGCAGCTTGTCCTTAAGCATAGCATTCAAGGAACAAGCCTTTCTGCTTAATGCATCCGCTACCACATTAGCCTTCCCAGGGTGGTATTGAACACTAAGGTCATAATCCTTGATCAACTCTAGCCATCTTCTTTGCCTCATGTTCAATTCCTTTTGAGTGAAAATATACTTTAGACTTTTGTGATCCGTGTATATCTCACACCGCTTCCCTAGGAGGTAATGTCGCCATGTCTTCAGGGCATGAACCACTGCTGCTAACTCAAGATCATGAGTAGCATAGTTCTCTTCATGAGGCCGTAGTTGCCTTGAAAGGTAAGCTGCGACTCTGCCTTCTTGCATCAGAACACCTCCCAGTCCGGTTCTTGACGCATCACAATATATCACAAACTCCTTGTGTATATCTGGTGTGGCCAGAACTGGGGCGGTGGTCAATCTCTTCTTCAGCTCCTGGAAGCTCTCTTCGCACTTCGGCGTCCATTCAAACTTCTTGTCCTTCTTCAAGAGCTGAGTCATGGGTCGGGCAATGCTTGAGAATCCTTCAACGAACTTGCAGTAATATCCTGCGAGTCCGAGGAAGCTTCTAACTTCCTTCACATTGCTTGGGGATTGCCATTCAATCACAGCTTCAATCTTAGCGGGATCGACCGACAATCCTTCTTCGGTCGAAACATGACCCAAGAATCCAACTTCACGCAGCCAAAATTCGCACTTGCTGAACTTGGCATACAGTTGGTGCTCTCGAAGCTTGTCTAGGACCATCCTCAAGTGTTGCTCGTGCTCTTCCTCCGTCTTCGAGAAGACAAGAATGTCATCAATGAAGAAAATGACAAACTTGTCCAAATATTCCATGAAGACCTTATTCATGAGATACATGAAGTAAGCTGGGGCATTGGTCAACCCAAAGGACATGACCGTGCACTCATACAGGCCATATCTGGTTACAAATGCCGTCTTCGGAATATCTTGGGGTCTGATTTTCAGCTGGTAATACCCAGATCTGAGGTCGATCTTGGAGAACACCTTGGCCCCATTGAGTTGATCAAACAGATCTTCAATCTTGGGAAGTGGATACTTGTTCTTGATTGTAACTTCATTGAGGGAGTGGTAGTCAATGCACAAGTGGACGGTACCGTCCTTCTTTGCCACAAACAGAACAGGTGATCCCCAAGGGGAGGTACTAGGGCGGATAAATCCCTTCCTCAACTGCTCTTCCAGTTGCTTCTTCAATTCTGCTAACTCCTCCGATCCCATTCTATAAGGCTTCTTATAGATGGGTCCCACTCCGGGTATGAGCTCGATGATGAACTCAATGTCTCGGTCAGGAGGCATTCCTGGTAGCTCGTCAGGAAAAACATCGGGGTATTCGCATACTACCGGCACTTGCTCCAATCCAACTTCAGTCAGACAGTTGACTTGGTTGGCTTGAGCAGAGGGGGGGGGGGGTTGGAGGCAAATTTAACTTCGACTCCTTGCTCATTGGTCACAGTGACAGTCCGGTTGGCACAATCTAACAAGCCTTGGTGCTTGATGAGCCAATCCATTCCTAAGATCACATCCAAGCCTTGCGATCTTAAGCTGATAAGGTCTGCTAGGAAGTCTACCCCATTAATGACAACCCCGACTCCTTTACATCCTATTTTGGCTCTCATCTCTGCTTCGGGGGTTTGTACCACCATAGGGTTATTCAGGGGTGTAGGGGTCATGCCACTTTTTAATGCAAACTTTTGGGTGACAAATGAATGTGTGGCCCCAGAATCAAACAAGACAGTTGCAGGTGCTGAATTGATAAGGAACGTACCCAGCACGACGTCCGGGTCTTCCTAGGCTTCTTCTGTAGTGACATGATTCACACGACCCTTGCCGTTGTTGGGCAGGTTGCGGGGAGCTTGGTTCCTTGGTGGCATTCCACGGCCTTGTCCTGGGTTCTGCGCATTGGGGCGCGGGGCGTCGGGCTTCTTGTTGGGGCAATACTTGGAGTAGTGTCCTGGCTGACCGCATCCAAAGCAAGTGACTTGGTTGGGGTTGCTGCTCTTGCCAGCATTGTTATTGGGGTTGTTGTAAGCTAGCCTGGGGTTGGTATACTACTGAGGTGGATAGTTGGTGTGGGGTGCAAGGGTTCTTGGCTGCTGATAGGTTGGCTTGACCGGGGCTGGCTGCCACGGGCGAGGCTTCTGGTTGCTGGAGCTACCCTTGCTGATCAACTTGCGCTTACGGGTATCATCCAAAGCACGTCACTTGTCCTCAAGCATGAGTGCCTTGTTCACCAGATCAGGAAAGGTCGGGCAGTCACACACAACAAGCGAGTACTGCAGAGTCTGGTTAAGGCCTTCCATGAAGCGCTCTTTTTTGGCAGCATCAGTGCTGACATCCTCAGGAGCATACCTTGAGAGAACACTGAACTTCTGCATGTACTCCTTGACAGTGCTACTTCCTTGCCTCAGGGCTCAGAACTCCCGCTTCTTGATGGCCATGATTCCGGAAGGAATGTGGGCCTTGCGGAATTCTGCCTTGAAGTCATTCCAAGTGATGTTTTTCTCAGCATGCATGGCCTTGAATCCATCCCACCAAGCTCTAGTAGTGCCCCCGAGACAGTGAGCAGCATACGCCACCTTCTCACGGTCCTCAGTGCATCCGACTAGTTCCAGCAGATCCTCAATGGTGCAGACCCAGTCGTCTGCGTCCAGGGGTTCAGCAGTCTCTATGAAGGTGGGTGGTGCATGCTTCTTGAACTCCACCAATGTGGAACGTCCATTGCCGTGTCCCGCCGGCTGGCGATTGACATCTTGAGCAATCATCTGGAGGGCTGCAGTGTTGGCTTGGCGTTCCTCTCGGAAGGCTTGGAGAAGCTGAGCCATGTCCATGCTTGGAGGAGGTGGTGGTGGTGGAGTCTATCCTCGGGCTTGGTCCTGGCTGACTCCTGCTTCAGCAGAACCTCCGGCTTCTTGCTGCTGGATAGAGGTACCAGTACGTGTTACAACAGGCATCATGTTGGAGCGGTCAAGGTCTCATGATTGGGAAAGATGGGGAAAGCAATATAGATGGGACGCCTAGTAAGGGGGTTGGTATGACACTAATTGTTTTCATGCAAGGGCCAAAAGGGCCAAACACATTCATTAAAGTCCAAATGGGTGATGTAGTCGTTTACAAGTTCCCGAGGGAAAGCACGACGTCCATCAAACACATCAAAAGCAAACACAACGGTACATGGTTTCATATGAACCATTACAAGGACTCGACTTCGCATAGGGGTACACGACCTATCCTACCGTAGGGGTTACTAATGGGCATATCCAAGTTGTGAATAATGCCTAAGTGGTGAATGCTCGGTCGCGTAGTCTGGCTCTTCTGGGTCTTCCTCCTCATCATCAGCATCCTGACTTTCCTCTTCACTTGAAGGGGTGGGGGAGTGGAGGAGCTCAACACGGCGTTGCTTTGCTGGTGGGGTGAAGAGCTTGCGGTAATCCCTTGCGCTCATGTGGTGTTGCTGTGGTGGTTCTCCATCCTTTGGGGGTCTTCCGCCTCTGTATGCGATTGCGGGCTGTCCAGGGGGAGCACCTTCTTTCTTGATCCTATCCATATTCACTTGAGCTTGGAGAAGGAGTGCCTTGGTCTCATGAAGTTCCTTTCGGAGCTCCATTGATTCCGAGGCCAAGTGTTGTGCCAAACTATCGGCACAAAGGCTGAAGTAGGTCTGGAATCGGAGTGGAAGTCCTTCTTCTAATGGTGGAGCTGGTGCACTGCTCTCATCCTCACCTTCCTTCCGATAAGGCAAGAAGCGGGTTGCCAACTCGTCTGCCATCTCTGGAAGAAGGTCTTGGAGGCGGGTGAGTGCCTTGAGGGTTGCCGTCTCGACGGCAAGAACCAGTGTTGCCATCTGGGGTCCCTCGAAGAACCAGCTTGTTGGAGAGTCATTAGCCTTCACGATCACTTCCACATGATACTCCATCTCGGTGTCATTGATCCAATGCTCATGGTAGGTGAAAATGGGGGCTCGGTGAAACTGGCACTTCTTGAGGCTATCCTCGAGAAGCACGGGAAATCCGGTGGTCAAGAAGTCTTCGGGTACGGCAGCCATCTACAAAGGTTTAATGGGAGAGGTCAATAAGGGGAATATATCTTGGGTTGGGTAAGCTTTAGAAAAGAAGAGAAGTTTAGATGGTCTCCAGCTAACTAAGGCTTCCTACAGTCAGGATGGCTCTGATACCAGCTCTGTGGGGACCCCAACTCATAAGTCGAGATCACCGAATGCACGTGTATAGTGATCCCAGAGATCAATGCTCACTGAACACACAAAAGCTGAATAACAAGAGTCTTAAATCCATACATACCGTCTCACACAAATTATGACCATTATGGTCAAGTCTTACATTGATAAAGCCTTAAGGGCTGAACATCAAATGAAACACAAGCAGCGAAAATCTTCATCGATAAGTAGAACCCATGCCATCTGCCTTAACCCTACAGGCATTCTGACTGGGAAACGTCCTAGTTCGCATGTTCGTCTCCAAAGAACTCTTCTTCGAACTCCGTTCTTCCATGCCTAGCCAATTAAATAACCAGTGGCAAGCCAATGAGTACTTTGAATGTACTCGCAAGCAACCCATGTTTTGGTCCAGGATGTAACAAAACATGATATAGGTAAATTTTGCAGAAAGCTAGTTTTGAATGCAATGACATGTTCAACAACTTGTAAGACATGCATCAGGAGAATTCAAGTAACCATGAGGACAGGTTACAGATATCAACATAAATAGAGTGGGCACCAACCCATCTCAATCACGTCAAGTCCTTTGACTTGACCCAAGTAGTTATCCAAACACACACACTGGTTTGTAAACTCTGGACATAGTTTAAGCAGCACCGCCCAACTGTCCTTGACCGTGGACACGGCTATTCGAATAGTTTTACACTCTGCAGAGGTTGCACACTTTACCCACAAGATCCGGGGAACTTCCGTGTCATCCACGACCCGCGATACCTCAAGTACCCGGGGTAAGCACCCGATCACTATCTTTCCCTAGACGACACTAACATGGAGTCCACTCAATTGGTACTAACCCCCGTGCCTAACATTTCACATCATAAAGTTATGGAGCCTCGCTCCCATATTCATCACATACCACAAGCACGGGGTACCAACGGTGTGTCCGGTGCCCTGTGAAAACAGTCATGGCCGCCCTACCTGGCACGACCCGTCCCGAGAGAGCGCACCAACAACTCTCCCGTCACTAGTAATGTGGGCTCCAAGCTAGTATCGGTCTAGGTAATCAATAATGCCCTTTCCCATATAAGGGTAGAGTGGTTGCGCATGTAAGGTTGGGACAATCGACAAATCTTAAATCTAATCCATTTTCGAAAACAACACACACACTTGCCTCGGTATACCACTTCATCGTCAAGTGGTTACCCATCTCATCATCTCCCTCGGGCATAAGTGGCACCCGACGAGGTTTTCGAAAAGTCTTTTGAAAATGCTTTGTCTCCTTCACCATGCATATACCCGTCCCTTTTTTTGCGTAGCATCTACTTTAGCATCCTATCTACTCCCACCAGCATAACCCTCATAAGAAGGTAGGGTCATGCACAATGCAAGTATCAACGACGAAGTACGGTGGCAAACCATCAAAGTGGTTACTACCTCATCATGATTCCGTTGCAACAACAATATGGTGCTATGTGATATGCATAAAAAGGGTTTCATAGACATGGTCAAAGGGCTGCTTGCCTGGCTCAACAAAGTCTTCTGCGTCTTCAAAGTCTTCTGGTCCAACTCCTTCATCAGCAACACAATCTATCGTCGCAAAATAATAATGAGAAAAATAAGGCAATAATAAAACAGAAAAACCAAAGTGCTCAGAAAAATGTCAACTCATTTTTGTTAAATACTAGGGTGAAAACTAAGAAGGGGGAAATTCCTAGTTTTGGATTTGGAGTAGAAGAATAGGATAAATGGATTTATAAAGGTATATTTAAATGCTTAAAATCACATTTAAATATTTACAGTGAAGAAAAGGTTGTTGGATTTGAATGAAAGTTGCACCATTAAATAGGTTGCAATACTTAAGGAATTTAGGAGTTGGAATTATTTCATTTGGATAAATATTTTATCCTGTGGGATTTTTGGAAGGGTGACAAAAAAAGAAAAAGGAAAAAGGGCTTTGTGCCTGCTGGGCCAGAACAACCGCAGCGCAGCAGGCCCAGCCAAAGTGGCGGCCCAGCGCACTGGTGCATGCACGCACGCCAGGTTTAAACCTGACGGGCGGGGCCCAGGCGTCAGCGAGACAGAGGGGGGCGATGGAGGGGAGAGGCTGACAGACGGGGCCCACCTGTCATCCCTAACCCCGATTCCAGACGGCCAGCGAGCTCACCGGCGACGATGCAGGGCACGGCGAGGTCGGGCGAGGGCACGGCTGGACTCAGCGTCGTGTCGCCGTTCGGGTGGAGGTGGTGGCGGTTGCCGGGGTAGCCTGGTTCGCCGGCGACGAGGTCACGCGGCGGAGGGGCTTCGGGCGTTGACGGTTCCGGCCATTTCCGGCTGCTATAGAGAGGGGAAACAAGGGGGAAAGGATCAGAGGGTTGCAGGGGTTCCAGATCAAGAGGAAAGAGGGCCAGGGACGGCCTGTACCTCGCGAACTCCGGCGAGCCGAAGCGGCGGAGCTCGAGCTCGATCTCGAGCTCGGGTGGCTCTAGAGAGGAACTGGGGTGCAGGGGGTGGTTTGGTGGTGCAGAGAGCGAGTGGTGAGGACAGGAGAGCTCGGAGAGGCCCTTAAATAGGCGAACGGTGGGGTGTCGTGGACCCGTGCGCCAGCGAGCTCCTGCTTGTTGCCACAGGGCTCGAGAGGAGTTGGCGCCGTGTCTGGGGTGTTGTTGGGCGTGGACTATGCCAAGGGGAGCTAAGGGAGAGAGCGGGGAGGGGTCAGAGATGTCGAGTGTGTGAGCCGCGCCATTGGCGCGCTCGGGCGGCCAGTGCGCGTGCGAGCAGGGGCGAGAGAGGGAGAGGGAGGAGGGGGACAGAGGCGTGGCGTGTCACAGACGTCGAGGCGCATCGTCAGGCGCGCTGGGGAGGCCCGAGGTGGCCGGAGGCGGTTGAAAGGGGGCGGCTACAGTGCAGGAGCATACTGTAGCGCGCTCCAGAGCGCCCAAATGGCCGGCATGGCCATTTTCTATGCATGTGGTCACGGCCAACGGTGTCTGGTAGCTCTAGGAGGGAGTAAAGAAGTAGGAGATGGCCTTGGATACCCTGTGACCAGTAGGAGAAGAGAGAGGTAGAAGAAGAGGGAGAAATGGGCTGTGCAGAGAGAGAAAGTGGGGTTTTACGCATCCGATAATTGAGCTGTGGGTTTGCCATTGTTACTGGGGGTGAAAGGGGACTAGGAGGGGTTGTGGTAAAAAGTGGAGCTCATGGAGATTAGTGGAAGAGCCCCAAACAGGGTTTTTAGTTAACATGCAGAAGGTGTTTGATATGGTTTTGGGGTACTTGCACTAATTCAATTCTTGTGGCACTTGTCAGGGATGTTTGTCATGACAAAATGACAGGGAAAAAGGAAGATGAGCTCATTTGGAAGAGTTTGCTAATGAAACTTTGGCAAACCCTAGAAATTAGCAGAAATGAACTTGTGTAGATCTAGTTGAGCAAATCACTTCTCCTTGATGCACCACTTGGTGTAGTGGCCTCATTTGGTCATGTGAACTTCCTCACAAAAGTTGGGGTCAAGGAGAGAAAGTTGGTAGTACAAGGTTGTTCAAATTTGATTCTGGTCAGAGAGGATTTTGGGGCATTTTGGTGAACCAAAATGACCTTGATTGACATGAGGCTTTGCAAGGTGATCACAATATGCATTTGTGACTTGCTGGATTTTTCTTGGATTTTTGTGAAAATATTTCCTGTAGAAATATTTCAAATCCTTTAAATGGGCAGAAATGGTTTTGGGAGGTTTTGTCCAATATTTTGAACATGACCATGTGTTGGAACTCTTATATATGGGAAATATATGCCCACTGAGTTTCCCTGATTTTTGTCAAATATTTTTAAAATAATAAAATAATTTTCCCCTATTACAGACCATTTCTGGCCTTAAGAAAAAGCTTTTAAATAAAATAGAAAAATTACTTCTAAAATTATATTTTTGTGGTTTATGGGAGTCCTATATCTAATAGGTTTCAAACATACTCTTTGAAATATTTTTCATACCCCAAATCAAGTACTTGCAGTGCAAACCTCAATTTAGGGGTTTTTGGAAAACTAATTTTTGAAAATATTATTTGGCCAAATTATTTTTGTAAGAAAATACTATATTGCTCTATACACATGGCATGATCATTGGGCAGAAGTTTGGGGCAAGGAGATGAAGTATATAAGGTGGAGTTGTGTTGACTTTAAAGAGCACTTAAAAATCACAGAGAGAAAACCAACTCCAAATAAAAGCCAAATAATGCAAAAGTTTTTGTTGGTCCAAATTTTCATGCTTTAATAATGCAAATGAAATGTTACAAAATGTAGGGTGTGACAACAGCATAACCAGGAGGGCCACAGAAACAATGGTAAGCGTAAAGCGGACAATTCTGATTTTGTGGCTAACACCAGTATGCAGGGTAATATGCATCGCCGTAAGGGTAAACCGCCCCAGCGCGGTGGAGGAATGAATCTGGAACGCTTGTTAAACCAGCCCTGCCCAAAGCACGGGACAAAGGAGGTTCCGGCCACGCACCTTTGGAAGGATTGCCACATCATGAGGGAATTCAAAAACTCTGATCTTTTCCGGTATGATCAGGGTCCATCTGGTGGTTCCGGTACAGGATTTCATGGGCCGGGTTACGGTGGTGGCGGTTCAAACTCAGGATTTCAGAATAATCAGGGCAATCATAACAACCAAGGTGGTAACAATCAACAGGGTAATCAGGGGAATCAGCAGCAGTCAGGTTATCAGAGCAACCCAAAGCAGTTAAACAGTGGACAGTATAATGTCTTCACTACTAGCTTGTGCAAGCGCGTTCAGAAGCTCCATAAAAGGGCAGTAAACTCTGTTGAACTGGCAGTGCCTCGTTATCTACGCTAGTCTGAGCAGCCTATTGTCTGGAGCAGGGAGGATCATCCGCCCCGGGTTAACAATCCGGGTCACCTAGCTTTGGTGGTTGCACCGCAGGTGGGAGGTTATAAGTTCACCAAGGTGCTCATGGATGGAGGGAGCAGTATCAATATCTTGTATTATGAAACCTTCCGGCGTATGGGGTTGGCAGATAAGAATCTTAGACCGTCAAACACCGTTTTTCACGGAGTGGTGCCTGGTAAATCGGCTTACCAGTTGGTAAGATAGCTCTGGAGGTGGTTTTTGGAGATGATCATGATTCAAGATCCGAGACGCTGACCTTTGAAGTGGTCAAGATCAGAAGTCTGTACCATGCTTTATTTGGATGGCCAGTTTATGCTAAATTCATGGCAAGGCCGTGTTATGTTTATCTGCAGCTCAAGATGCCGGGTCACAAAGGGACCATCACGGTTCATGGTAGTTGTCGGTGTTAAAACCAGCGGATCTCGGGGAGGGGGTCTCGAACTGTGCGTCTAGGTGGATGGTAACAGGAGACAAGGGACACGATGTTTTTACCCAGGTTCGGGCCCTCTCGATGGAGGTAAAACCCTACTACTGCTTGATTGATATTGATGATATGGGTAGTACAAGAGTGGATCTACCACGAGATCAAGGAGGCTAAACCCTAGAAGCTAGCCTATGGTATGATTGTTGTTATGTCCTATGGACTAAAACCCTCCGGTTTATATAGACACCGGAGAGGGCTAGGGTTACACAGAGTCGGTTACAATGGTAGGACACCTACATATCCGTATCGCCAAGCTTGCCTTCCACGCCAAGGAAAGTCCCATCCAGACATGGGACGAAGTCTTCAATCTTGTATCTTCATAGTCTTGGAGTCCGGCCGATGATGATAGTTCGGCTATCCGGACACCCCCTAGTCCGGGACTTCCTCAGTAACCCCTGAACCAGGCTTCAATGATGACGAGTCCGGCGCGCATATTGTCTTCGGCATTGCAAGGCGGGTTCCTCCTCCGAATAATTTATAGAAGATTGTGAACACCAGGATAGTGTCCGGCTCTGCAAAATAAATTCCACATACCACCGTAGAAAGAATAATATTTACACAAGTTCAATCTGCTGACGTATTTCATGGCATGACGTCACCCACGGCCAAGCCTTTACTCGAATCGTTTTTAGTATACCACCTCAGCGCGTTTAGCGAAGCGGTTTCCTTGGCACGTCTTATCGAAGCAGAGATCGTGTTCCCCTTATTCCGGGATTCCCATCAATACTGACGTGGGTAACCCAACCGCGCCATTGATTATGGCGCTTGGGAGATAAGCGAGTTTTACCAGGTCGGTGGGGACGCATAGTTTCGTCCGCCCATATATAAGGGGATAAGGATCCACCTTTTTACCTACGCCTTCTTCCTCCTTTGCTTATCCATCTCCGCGCACTCGATCTCCAGCGCCCAAGTCCGCACATCTCACCTCGACCTTCTCCAGCCATGTCCGGAGCGGGAGGCAAGTGGATGGCCTCCTCCGTTACGGAGGGGCACATCAAGAAGCTGCGCAGCGCCAGATATCTGTCCAGCGACATTGCGCACAGGCTCCCCGACGAGGGGCATCTCATCCCCACCCCCGAGCCCCATGCGAGGGTGGTATTCCTTCCCCATTTCCTCCGCGGACTGGGCTTCCCACTTCACCCCTTTGTTCGGGGGCTCATGTTCTACTACGGCCTGGATTTCCATGATCTGGCCCCGAATTTCATCCTCAACATCTCAGCGTTTATCGTCGTGTGCGAGACCTTCCTCTGCATCCAGCCCCACTTCGGCTTGTGGCTCAAGACCTTCAACGTCAAGCCGAAGATTGTGAAGGGCAGCCAAGCGGAGTGCGGAGGCGCCATGGTGGGCAAGATGCACAATGTTACTTGGCTCGAGGGCGCCTTCGTGGAAACCATCAAAGGGTGGCAATCGGGGTGGTTCTACATCACCGAGCCGCGTGACCTTGAATGGGCAGCGGCCCCCGAATTTAGATCTGGCATCCCCATGCGGCTCACCTCCTAGAAAGAGAAGGGCCTGCTATGGGGTAGTTCGGAAGAGCTGACCAGACTCCAGTCCTGTCTCCAAACCCTGGTGAACAAGAAGCTCAAGCTTGTCAATGTGATCCAGGTCATGCTCGTCCGCCGGATTCTCCCCTGCCAACAACGGGACTTCAATTTGTGGGAGTTTGATCCGGCACAGCACCGGACCTTGAGCGGGCTCTTCGACACTACGTATGAAGATGCCTGGAGGGTGCTGTTCAAGGGTGCCGAAGCTCCCGCATCCGCTACCGAAGATCGCGGATTCAGCTCGCGGCGTCCGGCCGGCGAGGTAAGCCATGTTATCCTTTATGGGACACTTGCTTTTCATGTTTTGACTTTATGCGGGATCTAAACTCCTAATACATTTAACAGGCCTGGTAGGCGACGTCCGGACAGGTTAACTGTCCGGCTCCCCTTCCGAAAGACCCAGCGGATGCCCGTTTGACAGGGCTGCTGGTCCCGACACTTTACGTAGTGCCGAAGAAGAAGGCCAAGAAGAAGGCCACGGGAACCCGAAGGAGTTCCCGGTGTCAGGTGGTATCGGACTCATCGTCCGATGACTCTGAGGCGGACTCCTCCCACGAGGACGAGGAGGAGAAGAAATAGGCCTCTCCCCCAGTGGGGGGAGAGAAGAAGAGGAAGGCCTCCCCAACAAGGGAGGCCGAAGGGTCCAAGAAGGGAAGGACCCTTCCCCCGGACTGTTCCGCCAACGTCGGCGATGGGGACCAGGAGTGGCCCTCAAGGGCCAAGCCCCTGGCGAGATCGTAAGTATCCGGACTCCTAGATGATTTATAATTTTTCTTTTTGTCGCATGGTGTCTTTCTAATGCCGCATACAACCCTGTAGTCCGCCCAAGGACGATCTTCCCGCTTCGTCGAGCAGGTCCTTGGGCACGTCGGATATGGATTCTCTTCTGACCGCCTCCACCCCCCGTGATGCTGACGACGCCGAGGTGGGATTCCGGGAAGGGACCCACCAGGAGGAGGAGGCCCCGGAGGTGCCGCAGGGCAACCTCCCGGACTTTGCACCGGACTCCGCACCGGAACCTGAAGTGGTTCCAGAGTCCAGCAGGCGGCCCCTTCGTAAGAAGGGCAAGACTGTGACACCGGCGGCCTCCGTCCAACCGGAGGCGCCGGATAACTTGCTGGAGGCGCTCAACGGCGCTTCCATCGAAGAAGAACACCGCACTGTCATGAGTGCGGTGATTCAGAAGGTTCAGCTCGCCAAGAGCAGGCTGACCGAGGCCTGCAGTAGCCTTCTAACAAACTTTGAGGTAAGAATTTTAATATATGTAAAATAGTACCGCATAGACAGTAGCCCCTGATGCTCGGTTCGGTGTTCGGAAAGAAAAGCCGGACTGAGGATCTAAAAAGATATACGCAGGAGTCTTAAAAAATATGTCAATATGGGATTGCAGGCTGCGCTGCTGACCTCTGCCGCACTGACTGCGGAGGTCAATGCTTTGAAGCAAAGCCTCGAGCGGTCCGAGAGTGAGCTCGGCCATGCCAAGAAGCAGCTCGAGGACAAGGAAGGTGAGTAACACCTTATTAAAGTTGTACCTTACAGAAAAGGATTTGGTTGCAAGAGAAATAACAAGGATAACGTGGGTACTCCAGGGGCCACGAACGAGGTGGCAACCCTGAAGGAGGCGGTGTCCACAGCCGAACGCAATGCGGCTGCGGAACGAGCCGAGCGAGAGAAGCAGGAGGCGCGGGTGGCGGAGGTACAGCAAGAGCTCCAGGCTCTCGTGGAAAAGCACGAGCGTTTGGAGCGTGACTCGAAGACTCGAGAGTTCAAGCTTGCCTCGGCTCTTGAGAGTGCCAAAGCCGCTAAGGCCGATGCCCACAAGGCCCTCCAGGAAATCGAGGATTTGAAGAAAATAGTGGTGGGTAAGGCATTCTTCATGCAAAGCAAGCATGTTAAAGTGAATTACCTATTACTTACCCGAATTCGGAGCTCTCCAGGAGCATTCGCAGATCTGCCCCGCAGCGTGTCTGATGCTGCCGCTTTCTACAGAGCCGAGGAGCGGAGCTCGACGGAGAAGGTATTCTGGTCTCAGTATGCTGAGGCCGGACATCTGGTGCCCAGCTGAAGCAGCTGGTCGATCTCCACAAGGTGGCCGAACAGGCCATGAAGGGCCTTATAGTTCGGCTATGGCCCAAAGAGGCCATGCCTGGAAGCTACTTCGGCCTGGTGCGGCGGCTGGTGGATGCGTGTCCCTGGGTTGAAGTCGTCAAGCACTCCGCCTGCATTGAAGGTGCCCGTCGGGCCCTTGCCCGTGCTAAAGTGCACTGGGGCAGGATGGATGCTGAGAAGCTTGTGACGGACGCGCCACCGCCGGGCAAGGAGTATCACACACCCGAGATGTATTATAAGGGTGTCCTGAAGGGTGCCCGCATGATTGCGGGTGAGTGCTCCAAAGATGTAATATTTGAGTAGACTCGCATTTTGTTATCCTGTGCGCTGAAAACTTTGTTCATGTGCGCTAAGCAACGCTTGTTAATTTAAAATATTACCTTCTGTGCGGCCGTTTATCAAATCTGAGAGATGGCAAGTCGTCGGCTTCAGCCCCCATGCCACGAGTGCTGAGGTGTTCGGGATAAATTTGAGCACTCTTGTTCCCATTTTTTGGTCCATCTAGGGAGGCGCTCAACACAACGACGAGGCAACCGGACTTATAATGCTTGAACACTCTCACTTAGCCATAGAATTCTATAATTTTAAATTTCAGCGAAGCCCCTAGTGTTCGGAAGGCCGAATTCAGGGCGCTATCCACGCCTGGGCCGGACAAAGCCGGTTCCTCGCTCTAAGCTGCATAAGTCTTTAGGGACTCGAAAAAACCTCTCGAACAGCGACCGGCTCTCGCCTCATCATGACAGTCAGTTTTAGCTTTCTCCACTGAGGCGCTCGCCCAGCTCAACTGGGGCGCAATCACAATGGTTCTCCCAGCGCTACCTTAGCCGATACAACGGAACGTAAGGTACCAAAACATGGGAGCCGGGCAAACCCAACTATTGACCCAAGACATGATTCGGAGCCGATGCATATAATGCTATAAGTTCGGGGTGCCGCACTTGTGAAAGTGTTTGGACTTATCACACCATAATGTGGGGAACTTAAGCCCCTAGTGTATTTAGCCGTACCAAAGTGTACGGGTGCAACATGTCATAAATGAACATATGTATAAGAGAGGAATGCAATTATAAGCAAAAAAGCGATGCATTGTTTATTCAAGAAATACTGCCATGAATGCAGCACGATACAAATAGTGCGGTAAGCAAGGGATTGGACTATTAAACATGTCCCCCTCCAAGGGTAGGCTGCGGAATGGTGTATAAAATAGATTTAATGCTCGTAATGGAGACCACCTGGATACTCGTCGTAGCCTTTCTCCTTCCCTGGCTGTTGCATCGTGAGTTCGGCAGGTCTACTGCCGGACAGGGCCTCTGGTTAACGGAGTCCTGTGGGTAAGAAAAAAGAAAAAAGGAAAAAAAGATGACACACTTGGGAGCCCCTGGTGTGGTTAAGCCACATTCTGGGCCTGACGTGGTCATGCCCCTCCCCCTATGCCCATGGTATCTCCAGAGCGTAATGATGTACGCGAAGGACCAGTCCTGCAATTTTGCAAGGGCTGGGGTTGGGGCCGCATTGCTACGCGTGCTCGGAACGTGCCAAGTGGTCTTGTTGTAGGTTACTCCGGGCGCGTTTAGCCGTGTCCGGTCGTTTAACGGTCGGACTCGAGAATTGCCTTAAGAGGCTGCTTTGCACTTCTGCCGCGAGAGCCGCTATATGTTCCTCCGTTCGGAGGGAGCGTTCAGTGTTTCCGTTGACCGTGATGACTCCTCGAGGGCCTGGCATCTTGAGCTTGAGGTATGCGTAGTGCGGCACCGCATTGAACTTTGCAAACGCGGTTCGTCCGAGCAGTGCATGATAGCCACTGCGGAACGGAACGATGTCAAAGATTAACTCCTCGCTTCGGAAGTTATCCGGGGATCCGAAGACCACCTCCAGTGTAACTGAGCCTGTACAATTGGCTTCTACACCTGGTATGACGCCATTGAAGG
This sequence comes from Triticum aestivum, assembly GCF_018294505.1. Classification (NCBI taxonomy): domain Eukaryota; kingdom Viridiplantae; phylum Streptophyta; class Magnoliopsida; order Poales; family Poaceae; genus Triticum; species Triticum aestivum. The sequence continues at coordinate 443,859,274 of NC_057798.1, forward strand.
TCGTCTTTGTGGGTTTAATCCTTGAGGGGTCTATGCCCATCTTGCGCACTATATCCTGGTAAAGCAGCTTCAGGCTGCTGCCGCCGTCCATCAGGACTCTAGTGAGGTGAAACCCGTCGACGATTGGGTCTAGAACCAATGCGGCGAACCCGCCATGGCGGATGTTGGTGGGGTGGTCCCTTCGATCGAAGGTGATCGGGCAGGAGGACCATGGGTTGAACTTCGAGGCGAGTGGCTCCATCGCGTATATGTCCCTGAGTGCACGCTTCCGCTCCCTCTTGGGTATGTGGGTTGCATATATCATGTTCACTATCCGCACTTGTGGGGGGAAACCCTTCTGTCCTCTATTGTTCGGCGGTCGGGTCTCTTCCTCGTCATCGCTATGTAGCCCCTTGTCATTGTTTTCGGCAATTAGCTTGCCTGCCTGCTTGAATACCCAACAGTCCCTGTTGGTGTGATTAGTTGGCTTTTCGAGGGTGCCGTGTATCTGGCATGAGCGGTTGAGTATTCGGTCCAAATTGGACGGACCCAGAGTAGTTCTTTTGAATGGCTTTTTCCGCTGACCGGGTTTGGAGCCTCTGAATCCAGCATTGACTGTCGTATCCTCAGTATTACCGCCGTTAACGCGGCGTTTGTTCTTGTTGCGACGCGACCTGCCATTGCTGTCCTTAGTATCCAGACTGCCAGAATTTTTGCTGAGGTTGTTACTGCGGGCTAGCCAGCTGTCTTCTCCCGCGCAGAAGCGGGTCATGAGTGATGTGAGGGCTGCCATGGATTTTTGCTTTTCCTGTCCTAGGTGCCGGGCAAGCCACTCAGCGCGGATGTTATGTTTGAAGGCTGCGAGAGCCTCTGCATCCGGACAGTCGACGATTTGATTTTTCTTTGTTAAGAACCGTGTCCAGAATTGTCTGGCCGATTCGTCTGGCTGCTGAATTATGTGGCTTAGGTCATCGGTGTCTGGTGGTCGCACGTATGTGCCCTGGAAGTTATCAAGGAATGCGGCTTCCAGGTCCTCCCAGCACCCAATTGATTCTGCTGGCAAGCTGTTAAGCCAATGCCGAGCTGGGCCTTTAAGCTTGAGTGGGAGGTATTTGATGGCGTGAAGATCATCGCCGCGGGCCATGTGGATATGGAGGAGATAGTCTTCGATCCAAACCGCGGGGTCTGTTGTGCCATCATAGGATTCAATATTCACGGGTTTAAACCCTTCGGGGATTTGATGATCCATTACTTCATCTGTGAAGCATAGTGGGTGTGCGGCGCCTCTATATTGGGCTATATCACGACGTAGCTCAAACGAGCTTTGTCTATTGTGTTCGGCCTGGCCGGACTTGCTGTATCCGGCACGACGGTTGTCGTCGCGTATCATGGGGCACCCACGCGATCCGTAGATCGATCTTGATTGTCTTGCCTTATCCTCCAATATATCTCACAAGTCCGGAGCGTTCCCCTGTGGCTTTGTGCTTTTTGAGCGATGCCGGGGTACGGTTCTAGTGGAGGGCCTAGAGGCCTCTCTGTCACGGCCACGAGGTGGTCGGTCAGCCGTATTGTGCGCTGGTGATGCCGGTTTATATGCCTCCTCCTCTAATCGGGGGAGCAGCTTGTGTTTGGGGAAACTTTTGGAGGGGCGTTCGAGTTCATGCTCTTCGGCCGCAAGGACATCAGTCCATCTGTCGGCTAGCAGATCTTGATCAGCTCTAAGCTGTTGCTGCTTTTTCTTGAGGCTGTTTGCCATGGCCATAAGCCTGCGTTTAAAATGCTCTTGTTCGACGGGATCCTCAGGCACGACGAATTCGTCGTCGTCGAGGCTTGCCTCGTCTCCGGAGGGAGGCATGTAATTATCGTCCTCTACCTCTTCTTCTGCCGTTCTCTCGTGAGGGCTGGCTTCTCCGTCCTCCTGTGCTAAATCTTGCTGGAGGGGGTTGTCTTCGGCACTGTCTGGGGTGTTATTATCTCCGGTGCCGGAATCTCCATTCTTGCTGTGGCGGGATTTAGAGCGGCGCCGCTGACGCTGGCGCTTAGGCTGTTTCCTCGAGGGGTCTTCCTCCGCTGTTCCATCGCCATTCCCCTCCTTTGGGGTGTCCACCATGTATATGTCATATGACGAGGTGGCTTTCCAGTGCCCAGTAGGCGCTGGTTCTTGGTCATCTCCGGCATCGTCGTCCATACCGTCGATGTCTTCGGAGTCAAAGTCTAGCATGTCAGCTAGATCATCGACAGTGGCTACTAAGTAGGTGGTGGGTGGGCTTTGAATCTCTTTGTCGTCCGCATCCCAACCGTCCTGACCGCAGTCCGGCCAAGGCTCTTCTGATAACGACAGATACTTTAGCGAATTCAGGATGTCGCCGAAAGGTGAGTGTTGAAAGATGTCCGTAGCGGTGAACTCCATGATCGGCGCCCAATCGGATTCGATTGGAGGGGCGCGGGAGGTTCGGAGTCCGGCGAGGAGTCCGGCACCTCGGAGTCACGAGCTTCACAAGGGACAAGGTCAGTATTCGGCTCCATTGTCGTAGAGGTTGCAGCCCCCGAGGCGGTGTCTAGCCACCCGTCCTCGATCTGCGCAGCCGGCTCCGAATTAAGGGTTAGAGCGGACTCGTGTGCGGCCTCCAGGGCACTGTCCAGCAGCAGAGCTAGATCATGCCCATCGTGACAGTGTGACGCGCTCGGTTGTGGCTCGAATCCATCGAAGATCAAGTCTCCGCGGATGTCAGCCGTGAAGTTCAGACTTCCAAATCTGACCTGACGGCCAGGGGCGTAGCTTTCGATCTGCTCCAGATGGCCAAGCGAATTGGCCCGCAGTGCAAAGCCGCCGATTACAAAAATGTGTCCGGGGAGAAAAGTCTCACCCTGGACTGCGTCGTTGTTGTTGATGAACGAAGGAGCCATCAAGCCTATCGGTGACGACACAGAGAAACTCTCAATGAAAGCACCAATGTCGGTGTCAAAACCAGCAGATCTTGGGTAGGGGGTCCCGAACTGTGCGTCTAGGCGGATGGTAACAGGAGACAAGGGACACGATGTTTTTACCCAGGTTCGGGCCCTCTCGATGGAGGTAAAACCCTACTCCTGCTTGATTGATATTGATGATATGGGTAGTGCAAGAGTGGATCTACCACGAGATCAAGGAGGCTAAACCCTAGAAGCTAGCCTATGGTATGATTGTTGTTATGTCCTATGGACTAAAACCCTCCGGTTTATATAGACATCGGAGAGGGCTAGGGTTACACAGAGTCGGTTACAATGGTAGGAGATCTACATATCCGTATCGCCAAGCTTGCCTTCCACGCCAAGGAAAGTCCCATCCGGACACGGGACGAAGTCTTCAATCTTGTATCTTCATAGTCTTGGAGTCCGGGCGATGATGATAGTTCGGCTATCCGGACACCCCCTAGTCCGGGACTCCCTCAGTAGCCGTAAGATTGCTCTGGAGTGTGAGGAAGGTGATGCGGCATATGCTGAATCAGTTTGTGCAACGGAAGAGTTGAAGTTTTATAAGGACAATGTTGATCCGGAGACATGACCTCTCTAAAGAAGCCCACTACAGAGCATGATCCGGCTTTGAAGTTCAAATCGGCTGATGAGACTAAACTGGTTGATTTTGTTCCTGGCGATTCATCCAAGCAGTTCAGCATCAGCGTCAACTTGGATCCCAAATAGGAAAGCGCGCTCATCAAGTTCATCCGTGAGAACCGGGACATCTTTGCATGGAAACCTTCTGACATGCCAGGTGTACCGAGGGAACTCGCTGAGCACACTCTTAATATTGATCCGAAGTTCAAACCGGTCAAACAGTTTCTTCGCCGCTTTAATGAGGAGCGGCGTAAGGCCATTGGGGAAGAGGTAGCCCGGCTCCTGGCAGCAGGGTTTATCGTGGAAGTGTTTCACCCAGAGTGGTTGGCTAATCCGGTGCTGGTACTCAAGAAAAATGGCACTTGGCGTATGTGTGTGGATTACACAGATTTGAACAAGGCTTGCCCAACTGATCCCTTTGCCCTCCCTCGTATTGATCAAATAATTGATGCTACAGCGGGTTGTGAGCGTTTGAGTTTCTTGGATGCTTATTCTGGTTATCATCATATCAAGATGGCAGTTAAGGACCAGGAGAAGATAGCTTTGATTACTCCCTTTGGAGCCTTCTGTTATGTATCTATGCCCTTTGGGCTCAAGAGTGCCTAGGCAACTTATCAACGTTGTGTGCAGAACTATCTTCATACTCAGATTGGGTGCAATGTCCATGCCTATGTGGATGATATTGTGGTCAAGTCTAGGCAGGCAGAGACACTCATATCTGATTTGCAAGAAACCTTTGATAATTTGAGAGTTTATAAAATGATGCTCAATCCGGCTAAGTGTGTCTTTGGTGTACCGGCTGGCAAGCTCTTGGGTTTTTTGGTGTCCAACCGGGGCATTGAGGCTAATCCGGAAAAGATCAAGGCTATCACATCTCTGGCTAAACCGGCATGTATCAATGATGTTCAATGTTTGGCGGGTCGTATTGCGGCTTTGAGCCGGTTTATCAGCAGGTTGGGAGAAAAGGCGATCCCTCTGTATCAGATGTTGAAGAAGACAGACAGTTTTGTCTAGAGCGATGCTGCTGATGCGGCGTTTGAAGACTTGAAGAAGCAGTTGGCTGAACTGCCGGTTCTTGCTGCTCCAGTTGATAAGGAGCCATTGTTGTTATATGTGGCTGCTAATGCCCGAGCTGTTAGTGTCGCCATTGTGGTGGAGCGCAAGGAGGCTGGGAAGGAATACCCGGTTCAAAGGCCGATTTATTATATCAGCGAAGTGCTCATTGAGTCAAAGCAAAGATATCCGCATTGGTAGAAGTTGGTGTATGGGTTTTTTATGGCAAGTCGGAAGCTTAAACAAAACGTTCAAGGTCATCCCATCATAGTGGTCAGTTCTGCTCCTTTGGGGGATATAATCTAGAACAGGGAGGCAACTGGCCGGGTTGCTAAGTGGGCTATTGAGCTTGGACCACACGGTTTGAAGTATATGCCTTGAACAGCAATCAAATCCCAGGACCTTGTGGATTTCATCAATGATTGGACAAAGTTGCAGATACCGGAGGACAAACCGGACAGTACATACTAGACTATTCACTTTGACGGATCCAGGCAATTGGAGAGCTCGGGGGCTGGAGTTGTCCTTACTTCCCCCCGAGGTGATAAAATTCATTATGTTCTTCGCTTAATGTTCCCTTGTACTAACAATGCAGCTGAGTATGAAGCCTTACTCCATGGTCTTCGAGTGGCTAAGAAGATGAACTTAAGCCGAGTATGATGCTTTGGAGACTCGGATCTAGTAGCCCAGCAAGTTTCAGGTACTTGGGATTCCAAGGATCCACTCATGGTGGCTTACCGACGAGAGGTGGATATTGTTGCTGGTCACTTTAAGGGTTATCAAGTGGAGCACATTGATCGGCGCAAAAACGAAGCAGCTGATGCTTTAAGCCGGCTGGGATCTCAGCGTAAACCGGTGCCACCCAATACCTTTCTGGATGTCTTGCATAACCCGTCGGTTCAGTTGCCTACAGAGGAGGACCTCGTCATTCCTGATCTGGAGGCACAGTTGGTGGCCGCTTTACATATCATTCCGGATTGGACGGTTCCATACTTGGCGTATATGAACCAGGGCGAGTTACCAGAATATGAAATTTTGGCCAGGCAGATAGTCCGGCGATCCAAGTCTATGGTTGTTCACAACGGCGAGTTACACCATTGCAGTGTTTCTGGTGCATTCCAACGCTATGTTTCTCCTGAAGAAGGCCGTGAGATTCTATGCGAAATCCATGAAGGAGATTGTGGTCACCACGCCGGTTCAAAATCCTTGGTGGCTAAAGCGTTTCGACATGGTTTCTATTGGCTGACGGCTCATGCTGATGCTGAGGACTTAGTAAGGCGGTGCGGCGGCTGTCAGAAATTCTCACGACGAGCTCATGTTCCGGCTTAGGAGCTACGGATGATTCCCATCACTTGGTCGTTTGCTACTTGGGGGCTTGACATGGTAGGGCCTTTTAAGCGATCCAAAGATAAGAAGACCCACCTGTTGGTGGCAGTTGACAAGTTTACTAAATGGGTTGAAGCGGAGCCAGTAAGCAAGTGTGATGCGGCCACGGCGGTTCAGTTCATCAAAAAGGTGATCTTCCATTTCGGTTTTCCACACAGCATTATCACAAATAATGGCACGAACCTTTCTAAAGGCGAGATGGAGGACTTTTGTCAGCGAGAGCACATCCGGCTTGATGTGGCATCTGTGGCTCACGCCCAGTCTAATGGTCAAGCTGAGCGAGCTAATCAGGAAATCATGAAAGGTATCAAGCCCCGGCTTATGGTCCCTTTGAAGCGGATGCCGAGTTGTTGGGTGGAAGAACTACCATCTGTGTTATGGAGCATAAACACCACCCCAAACCGATCTACAGGTTATACGCCTTTCTTCATGGTTTACGGAGCAGAGGCGGTACTCCCCAGTGATATTCGTCATGACTCGCCCCGGGTTGCCAATTATGTTGAAGCAGACAACGAGCAAGCACGTCAAGAAGCACTGGACTTGTTAGATGAAAAACGGGACATGGCATTGGCTCGGTCGGCGGTTTATCAGCAAGACCCGTGGTGTTATCACAGCCGCCGGGTGAGGACAAGAACCTTTCAAGAAGGCGACTTAGTGCTCCGGCTCATCCAGGATCAGACCGATATGCACAAGTTATCCCCACCTTGTGAAGGACCCTTTGTGGTCAGCAAGAATCTGCACAACGGATCATACTACCTCATCGACGTTCGCGAGCACAAAGACTCAAGCAAATCAGAGGAGGAGACCCGTCGACCGTGGAATATCGCTCTTCTACGGCCTTACTACACCTGAGCCATAGCTCTCACTATGTACATATTTTGACAATGTATATATTATGCTCAATACAATAAACCGGCATCCTTGCTACAAGCAGGGCCTCTGTCGTTCTTCCAATATTTCTAGGTTACAAGGGGGCTTCTACTTACAAAGCGATGTCCTGTTTTGTCCATTAAACCGACTATCATGCGATCATACAGCTTGGGAGCTTCACACCCAAGGGGCCAAAGAGAGTTCTTTTGCTAAAAGCATGACTCAAACATAGGAACCCATTGAGCACAACTCACAAAGTTACTTGGGGGCTCTTTGTGTAAAGTAACAAAGAGTTTGAAAGGACCTTTGTAATTGGGTATCGACCCACGGCTTGGAAGCCTGGTGTATTCACCTAAAACCCTGGGTTAACCTGCCTTCATCAAGTAAGCCACTCCTATACAGGTAATCCTGGCATGACCCGCCGAACGTTTGACGAGTTACTCTCATTGAGACCCTGAACTTGTCAAAGTTAAAACAACGATTGGTTAGTTGGAGGCCCATCTTAAAAGGCTTTGTCAAATGGTTTAACTCAGCGGCCTGGCAGCCCACGAAAAGCCTCGAATTTGGGCCTGGCAGCCCTTGAAAAGCCTCGACTACAAGTTTTATTTGCTTTTGTTTTTACAAGTTTTATCTTTATTGATCAAATTTTAAGGTAAATCGGCGTCTCTTGACCCGGCCAGACTACATGTCTTCATCTCAACCCGGTGTTTCTTAACCCGGTGTGGCTTACACTTATCAGCTGTTAAGCATATAATCAATGGTGAACCGGCATCTTTCAATCTGGTCTGGCATTGACTATAAGTCTCCAGAATGATTTGGTTGACCATTTCTTTTATTCCACCTAATCACAAATAGTTCATCCGAGTGAACTATGCCGTGGCGGAAGAACACACCTTCATCTGGTTGCCTGTTTCTGTTCTTCCGCCTCATCACAAATATTTCATTGAACTGAACCATATGCCCTGCATCGCACACGTAACTAAAATCTGAACCGTGTTTGATGCATCCGTCATCACAAATGTTTTGCACCTTTTTTGACGGTTTTTTACATCACCGTTTGTGATTATTGCATCGCACACAGTTTCGTTGAAGGGTCTCTGATTGTAGTGTCGCGTTATCAGCATCCTACAGTAGTGCAAGGTCGATGTGATCGTCATCGGGATGCTGCCTCTACATCTACCTTTGGGATTAGTTTTAGACCTTAATAATTATTATTTGGTACCTGCGATGAGCATGAAAATTATATCTGGATCTTGTTTAATGTGAGATGGTTATTCATTTAAGTCAGATAATAATGGTTGTTCTATTTATATGAGTACTATCTTTTATGATCATGCACCTTTGATGAATGGTCTATTCTTGTTGAATCTCGATCGTAGTGATACACATATTCACAATATTGATGCCAAAAGATGCAAAGTTCATAATGATAGTGCAACATACTTGTGGCACTGCTGTTTAGGTCATATTGATGTAAAGAGCATGAAGAAACTCCATGCAGATGGGCTTTTGGAATCACTTGATTATGAATCATTTGATATTGCGAACCATGCATCATGTCTAAGATGACTAAAACTCCGTTCTCCGGAACAATGGAGCGAGATAATGAATTTTTGGAAATAATACATATCGATGTATGCAGTCCGATGAGTGTTGAGGCACGTGGCGGGTATCGTTATTTTCTAACCTTACAGATGATTTGAATAGGTATGGGTATATCTACTTAATGAAACACAAATCTGAAACATTTGAAAAGTTCAAAGAATTTCAGAGTGAAGTAGAGAATCATCGTAATAACAAATAAAACTTCTACGACTGATCATGGAGGTGAATATTTGAGTTACGAGTTTGGCCTTCATTTAAAACAATGTGGAATTGTTTCACAACTTACGCCACCTGGAACACCACAGCGTAATGGTGTGTCCGAACGTCATAACTGTACTTTATTAGATTTGGTGCATTCTATGATGTCTCTTACTGACTTGCCTTTATCATTTTGGGGTTATGCATTAGAAACAACTGCATTCACGTTAAATAGGGCACCATCTAAATCAGTTGAGACGACACTGTATGAACTATGGTTTGGCCAGAAACCTAAGCTGTCATTTCTTAAAGTTTGGGGATGAGATGCTTATGTAAAAAGGCTTCAGCCTGATAAGCTCGAACCCAAATAGGAGAAGTGCGTCTTCACAGGATACCCTAAGGAAACAACTGGGTACACCTTGTACCCTAGATCCGAAGGCAAGATTTTTGTTGCCAAGAATGGGTCCTTTCTAGAGAAGGAGTTTCTCTCCAAAAAAGTGAGTGGGAGGAAAGTAGAACTTGGTGAGGTAATTGTACCTTATCTCGAATTGGAAAGTAGCACCTCAGAGAAAACCGATCACGTGATGCCTACACCAACTAGAGAGGAAGCTAATGATGATGATCATGAAACTTCTGATCAAGTTACTACTAGACCTCGTAGGTCGACTAGAACACGTTCCGCACCAAGGTGGTATAGTAATCCTGTCCTAGAAGTCATGTTATTAGACCACGCCGAACCTACAAACTATGAAGAACCTATGATGAGCCCAGATTCCGATAAATGACTTGAGGCCATGAAATCTGATATAGGATCCATGTATGAGAACAAAGTGTGGACTTTGGTGGACTTGCCCGATGATCAACAAGCCATTGAGAATAAATGGATCTTTAAGAAGAAGTTGGACGCTGATGGTAATGTCACTGTCTACAAAGCTCGACTCGTTGCAAAAGGTTTTTGACAAGTTTAAGGGGTTGACTACGATGAAACTTTCTCACCTGTAGCGATGCTTAAGTCTGTCCGAATCATGTTAGCAATTACCGCATTTTATGATTATAAATCTGGCAAATGGAGTTGTATATGATGCAACTAGAAGGTTTTGTCGATCCTAAAGGTGCTAACAAAGTGTGCAAGCTCCAGCGATCCATCTATGGACTGGTGCAAGCATCTCGGAGTTGGAATATACACTTTGATGAGGTGATCAAAGCATATGGTTTTATACAGACTTGCGGTGAAGCATGTATTTACAAGATAGTGAGTGGGAGCTCTGCAGCATTTCTGATATTATATGTGCATGACATATTGTTGATTGGAAATGATATAGAATTTCTGGATAGCATAAAAAGATACTTGAATAAGAATTTTTCAAGAAAGACCTCGGTGAAGCTTCTTATATATTGGGCATAAAGATCTATAGGGATATATCAAGACACTTAATAGGACTTTCACAAAGCACATACCTTGACAAAGTTCTAAAGAAGTTCAAAATGGACCAGTCAAAGAAAGGGTTCTTGCCTGTGTTGCAAGGTGCGAAATTGAGTCAGACTCAAAGCCCGACCACGACAGAAGATAGAGAGAGAATGAAAGTCATTCCCTATGCCTTAGCCATAGGCTCTATAATGTATTCCATGTTGTGTGCCAGACCTGATGTGTGCCTTGCCATAAGTTTGGCAGGGAGGTACCAAAGTAATCCGGGAGTGGATCACTGGACAGCGGTCAAGAACATCCTGAAGTACCTGAAAAGGACCAAGGATATGTTTCTCGTTTATTGAGGTGATGAAGAGCTTGTCGTAAAAGGTTACGTCAATGCTAGCTTCGACACTGATCCGGATGACTCTAAGTCAAAAACCAGATACGTATTTATATTGAATGGTGGAGCTATTAGTTTGTGCAGTTCCAAGCAGAGCGTCGTGGCGGGATCTACATGTGAAGCGGAGTACATAGCTGCTTCGGAAGCAGCACATGAAGCAGTCTAGATGGAGGAGTTCATATCCGATCTGGGTGTAATACCTAGTGCATCGGGTCCAATGAAATTCTTTTGTGACAACACTGGAGCAATTGCCTTAGCGAAGGAATCTAGGTTTCACAAGAGAAACAAACACATCAAGAGATGCTTCAACTCCATTTGTGAAAAGATTAAGGATGGAGACATAGAAATTTGCAAAGTACATAGGGATCTAAATGTTGCAGACCTGTTGACTAAACCTCTTCTGCGAGCAAAACATGATCAACACCAAGGCCCCATGGGTGTTAGATTCATTACAATGTAATCTAGATTATTGACTCTAGTGCAAGAGGGAGACTGATGGAAATATGCCCTAGAGGCAATAATAAAGTTGTTATTATTGTATTTCTTTATTCATAATAAAGGTTTATTATTCATGCTAGAATTGTATTGATCGGAAACTTAAATACATCTATGGGTACATAAACAAATATTGTGTCCCTAGTAAGCCTCTATTAGACTAGCTCGTTGATAAAAGATGGTTAAGGTTTCCTAATCATGGGCATGTGTTGTCACTTGATAACTGGATCACATCATTAGGAGAATGATGTGATGGACAAGACCCATCCATTATCTTAGCATATATGATCATTCAGTTTATTGCTATTGCTTTCTTAATGTCAAATACATATTCCTTCAACCATGAGATCATGCAACTCCCGGATACCGGAAGAATACCTTGTCTGATATCAAACATCACAACATAACTGGGTGATCATAAAGATGCTCTACAGGTATCTCCGATGGTGTCTTTTGAGTTGGCATGGATCGAGATTGGGATTTGTCACTCCGTGTATCAAAGAGGTATCTATGGGCCCTCTCGGTAATACAAATCACAAGAAGCTTGCAAGCAAAGTGACTAAGGTGTTAGTTATGAGATGATGTATTACGGAACGAGTAAAGAGACATGCCGGTAATCAGATTGAACTAGGTATGAAAATACCGACGATTGAATCTCTGGCAAGTAACATACTGACAAACAAAGTGAATTATGTATGTTGTCATAAAGGTTCGACCGATAAAGATCTTCGTAGAATATGTAGGAACCAATACGGGCATTGAGGTTCCGCTATTGGTTATTGATCAAAGAGGTGTCTCGGTCATTTCTACATCGTTCTCGAACCCGTAGGGTCCGCACGCCTAATGTTCGTTAACGATATAGTATTATATGAGTTACGTGAGTTGATGACCGAATGTTGTTCGGAATCCCAGATGAGATCACGGATATGAAGAGGAGCTCCGGAATGCTCTGTAGGTAAAGATTGATATATAGGACGATGTTATTTGGTCACCGGAAATGTTTCGAAATGTATCGGGTAGTCATCTGATCGTGAGAAGGGGTTCCAGGAGGCCCCAGGAGGTTATTGGGCCATATGGGCCAAATGAGGGGAGCACACCGGCCCACAAGGGGCTGGCGCGCCCCACCTCTAGGCCGCCGGCCCTATGGAAGGAAAGGGGGGAGGGCTAGCCCCTCCTGCCTTCCGTCCACCTAAGAGAAAGGAGAGGGGGGCACCCCCTCCTGCCTTCCCCTCGCGCGCCCAAGAAGGAAGGGGGCGCGGCCATGGCAGGAGCCCAAAGTGACCGCTGACCCCTTGGGGGAGCCCTAGGCTACCTCCCCTCCTCCCCCACCTATATATATGTGTGGAGGGAGAGGGGCAACACACACCACGATCCCCAAGCCGTGTGCGGTGCCCCTCTCTCTCTAGTTCATCCTTTGTCATATTTTCGTAGTGCTCAGTGAAGCCCTATAGAGATAGTTACATCACCACCGTCACCACGCCATCGTGCTGCCGGAACTCATCTACTACTTCGCCCGTCTTGTTGGATTAAGAAGGCGAGGACGTCATCAAGTTGAACGTGTGCTGAACTTGGAGGTGTCGTACGTTTGGTACTTGATCGGGCGGATCATGAAGGTGTATTTCTACATCAACCGCTTTGATAAATGCTTCTGCTAAACGGTCTACGAGGGTACATAGATATACTCTCCCCTATCATAGCTATGCATCTCCATGAATAGATCTTGCGTGTGCGTAGATTTTTTTTGTTTTCCATGCAACGTTCCCCAACATCCTCAGGGTTGCCTCTAGAAGATATGTCATTTGGTCATTCTTTGACTTGAGGTTGGCTATTGGAGCACTGGGAGTTGTGGCCTCTTGAGCTGCTTTTACTACTGCTTCTGCCTAGATCTTCTCTTGAGCCTCAACCGATGTGGGGTGTGAAGGATCCTTCACCACCACATTATCCTCAAACTCAGGCTAAAGAGGGAGATGCTCACGATCAAGTAGATATGTGCTCGTTCCAACCTTGGAGTAGATAAGCATCTGAATGTGTGGAGCATATCCACAAGATCTTTTCTGGTCAGCAGTTATCCTCTTGACCATCTCAACAATCAAACTCATGACTTTGAACTTTTGAGGGGTGTCAAACAAATGGATCAGGTTGATGGAGTGGTCACGTATCATCGTGTCATCTCCAGACTTGGGCAAAAGAGTATGCATGTAACATCCCAAAATTCTAAATTTTTGGAATGTTATATTAAATAAATAACTATGATTGTTGTTTGATTGTTTGGGTGATTGATTGATTGAAATTGAGTGGAATTTGAAACTCTTTGAAAATTGAATGAGAGCGAATAAAAGGGCTTTCCCAAAACTTTCATCTTTGCAATTTGATGTCCATGAATTCAAACTCATTTCATCACAAAACCCTAGAGTGAAGATGATATGACCTCTTCCATTTGAAATGAAAAGGGTTTGAAAAGATTTGAATTCCATCTGAAAATATTTCAAATTTGAAACTTTATGCAACTCAATGATTTTCACGAGAGAAGATAAAATGACTTCTTCAATCTACTACCCCTATAAGAAGACGAGAGAGTGAAGAACTAAATCATCTCATCCGTCGAATCATAGGATCTGATGGACTAAACCACCCCAAAAACATCAAACCCGTTTTACACTTTAATTACCCATCCTCCCACTCCTAAAAACCCCCTCGCTATCGCTAATGCCCTCGCCACCCGCACACCCCCCCCTCCCCCTCCCCCCGCTTCGTCTCTCGCCACAACCGCCCGACCACACCGTCGTTCGGTCTTCCCCTTCTCACCAGACGCTCGCCCCGCCGCCGCCCCTTATCCCCCTTCTCGCCAGCGGCAGAGCAGCAGATGCGCCCCCGACGGACGCCACTGGCCGAGCGGCACCTCCAACCGCCCGAGCACGCCGCCGCTCGGCCCCTTCCCCTTCTCACCAGACGGTCGCCCCGCCACCGCCCCTTCTCCCCCTTCTCGCCAGCGGCTGAGCGGCACCTCCGCTGTAGGGGGCCCGAGCCGGCCGGCCGATCCGCAGCAACGCGCCCCAGACGCCTCGTCCTGGGAGATCCCCTCGACGCGTTGAAGCGGATGGGACAGATCCAGTGGAAGCTGCCGGTGGTCGCCTCTTTGGAGGCGTCGAGGACTACCGCATCCTCGATTGTCTATTCTTTTGGTACGTACGCCCAGCACCCACCTATCCTCCGTTGAGCAGTCCCAGGCAGGTTTTGGGGCTCATAGGGTTACGAATTGAGGGTTTCCTTTACTGACATGCTGCTGCTGTGGTCACGAGACTCCTGGGCCACAGATCTCTGTTCACGCAGCAGAACTGGTAGGGGGACATCCTCAACTGCGACGAGGAGAACAGCAAGATCGAACGCAAGGTTCTTGATCCACACTTTTCGCCACAACCTGGAGTGGAGGATGGTTGAAAACATGACTGTTTGTGGTATACTTTTGCTATGTTGAACATTTTCCAGCACTGTAAGCAGAAATGATTATTTGATGAAAAATGTACTTCATTGTACAGAAAGTATTATATGATGGTTTAACCTCAGTATTAGGGCATCTGAATCATATAAATTACCTGAAAAATTGCTCCCTGGTAGTGTTGATGAGCAGTCAGCAAAGGATGTACATATTGTAGGTTCCATTGCAGAGAAACAGGCACAAATTTTTACAGAGGAGTGCAAGCCTTTTCCTGAAGATGTCCAAATACAATCAATTTACCCCTGTGCAAGTGCATCCAATTTGATGCTTTTGTCTTACAAGGTGCAGATTTCTAGCAACCATATAATTACGAAATGGTATGATCTAATGTTGCCGTCTTGTGACCCCCAGTTGACAAGCAGTTTGAAGAAAAGACACTCCGTTTGATTATCATTTTGTAGGTCTGATATAGCAGAACTAGAGTTGAAGCTCTCTTGAGTATATATAAAAAATATGTCAAACCTGCAATAGATGGTTCAGGAGCTAGCCTTAAAGGTATAAATTACCACTTGATCCTATTTCCATATTTGTACAGTTGTGATTTGGTCATATATTTAAAATCTTATACACTTCTATCTGAAATTCCCACGCATATTGTGTTAGTTAGTTTGTTGACAGTGCACTGCAGTGTACATTTGCAATAGCAGGGTAGTCTCTGCTGCCCAGTATGACTATATTCCGAACAAAGATGATATGCCGAGACGGAGCTAAAGTTGAGGAAACATTTGCAATGGTTTCTCAGAATAGTAAAACCCTTCAATTTGACATACACTAAGGTGAATATCTTATGCATCATTACATGATTTTCTCCATGTATCTCCTTTTTGTATTCCAGACAAGCAACCTTGACATGAATATCATTTGTACTTCTGATTATCATGTTCCATGTGTTTTTGAGTTGTGAGAAGATAGAAGTTATTTGTCATTGTAGGAAATCCATGCTTGGACCCACATGATGGAGGTTTCATGGTTGCATGGGTTTGGTGCAGCTGCTAACTGATTGTTAGAGGCTTATAAAACACTTTTAAAGATACTATCTGATTATTCGATCCGTTTATTCGTCACTTTGTTGCTCATTTGAATTTCTTGTGTATCTCTGACCTACATGTCATGATCTGGTTATTTGAACTTCTGATGAGATGAAAATAATAAAAGTTCATTTGTCACTTGTTAGTAGACACTCATTATATCATAGTATTGTCATAGTTCTGTGGCATTTCTTGAAAGTTCCAGTGAACTTGTTATTATAGGAAATTTCTTGTCCTGCAAAATGAACTTAATGCACAAGGCATGTGTTTGTTGTTTCCTGTCAATAACTCAAAGTGTCTCCGTACTAAACCTTATTGGTGTTATTTTCTGAAATACTAATGGCCAACAATAATATCTTCTGAACTCTAGCCAATTAAACACCCTGATGCAAATTTAAAATCAACTAAATGATGCCTATAATAATTATGGTAGGATGGCGCATAGAATTTAACCTCCCAAGTAGACTATCTCCAGCAGAGGAAAAACTTCAGCCGAATCGACACGAAGCTCCGCACCCAGGTGGTCGCTCCGGCGGCAGCAACACAGTCGTCGTCATCGGTGTTGATGAGGAGCGTAGGCACAAAGATGACGCCAAGATTGACAGCTAGGAGCAGTCGAGGAGCGGCACTCTAGCCGGTGCCGCCACGCCATCCCTCAGCCAGTTGTGCTCTAAATTTTGAACTCTTAACGAAACTGTGAAACAAATGTCAGCTGATTCTAATTGTACAAATTTTATTTCAGGTGCATGCCAATCAAATGAAGGCGGAGGCGTAGAACAACATGACCAAGAAGTAGGCGAGATCGAGGCGAGAAAGGACGGCCGGGTAGCCCGATCGGCGCGATAGGTGGAGCGCATCCGGAAGATCGACCGCATGTCGTCCCGGTTCCAGTGTTGCGACTGATTCCTGAGCTGAAAAATAAACAAAATTCAGATTGCATCAGATATGCAACCTGACTGAAGAAGCCACAAGGTCACAGTGCACGCTTCTGGGACAAAATGTATATGAAATTATTTGAATCAATGTACTGTAGGTGTTGCTTTGCTCTGTAGTCTGTACAATCTGAATGGTTTTGACTTGAGCTACAATAGCATGTTACAATTTGAATCAATGGCCTACTGACTAATGTACTCAGAACTTGGAATCATCTTTTCTTTAAGCTTAATGGTAACTTTGGAAAAAAGAAAAAAACATGAGCTAATACTATGATATTTTATCTTCACATTTATTGGCACTTATTTTTTGGTGTTATTATTTTATCTCACTACTTTCTGGTTGCTTCCTGGCTTTTCTTGAAGAACAAATATTAAATTGTGAATTCATTTGAGACCTTGTCATCTTATTATTTTACTTGTATTTGTTAGCCTCTTTTGTTACACTACTCTGTTGCCTCTGATCTGATGCAGTCGTGGTGACATTCTGATTGGATGATTCTGATATGTTAGCCCCTTTAGTTACACTACTCTATTTGTTAGCCCCAAGTTGATGCTACTTTTTTCAACTGATCTCAATTCAGATATGTTGTTCGAAAGACTCTTTCCGAACATGAGGTGAACCATTTGCTACTTACCTCTTAATATAATCCTACCAATGTGATGCCTTGTATTTCTGACAATTATATTGCCATTCCAGGTTATATCTGATGGAGATTACACTCTTGGCCCATGAAAAAAGGAAATTCCAAATATTTTATGCTAGGAAAAGCTTCCAAAATCAGTAAAGTTCTACAATCTACAACACTGATTAAAAGGCTGCTCAAATTGTTTGGCACTTCTTGTTTTAAATTTAGTTTTTTTACTGTTGTTCCTGCGTTGATTGGAATATCCATTGGCTCCACTAAAGCTTCATGATGCGTGATCATAAATTGCTCAAGAGATCATACAAGACCTGTGGTGGTCTGCCTATACTAGCATGTTAGTAGTGCTTAGCAAAACATGTTCATAATTCACTCTTGACTATCCTTTGAAGTATGCTACAATTCTACATTAGATTATCATGACAAATAATTGCATGATTGGCGGTCTTGACTTAGTATAAGTAGTACATCTTTAGGCGGGGATCTGATTTGGAAGGCGGTTGTGGAAGAAATAGAATGTTAATTGCACAATTTTCTTATTTTTTTGCTACAATTATGTAATTATTATGTATTTTTGGGTTTCATTTCATAGGTTGGTCTTCAAAGTTTCTGAACACAATTATCTCTACAGTGTAAGACCATCTTCTCTCCTAAATTTTGTGAACTACTGTTGGTTTTTTCGTGGTGATAAAACTTCAGACTTGTCATGAAAATTATACGACTTGGATCAAGTGATACTTTTCATGTGTAATGATACTACCGCAGAAGTAAAATGATTAATAGTACTTATATGTGGGCATGTCCTTGTATAGAAGGATGATGATGGTTTAAATAAATTGGTTTTACTAGACGTACTTTCCGAATTATGAATTATGCGCTTCTCATGAATTTGTTGTAGTCAAAGGAAGGAGGTGAAGATACAGGAGTGGGAGAACTGCCAGAAATCCAAATTCAAAGCCAAGTTGAGGCATGCAGAGGTCAGCATCCATCTGAATTCCTGAACTTGTTGCACTGTCCAGACAAAACCATGAAACAAATCCCAGTTGTTTGTATTTGTGCAAATTCTATTTCAGGTGCAGGTGAAGGCGCGGATGAAGAACATCCTGACCAAGAGGATGTCCACATTGAGCCACAAGGTGGAGGGGAAGCATGCAAGGGTCGAGGTGAAGCATGCAAGGGTCGAGGTGAAGCGGAACCGGCGTGCAGTCCGGTTGGCGCGACAGGTGAAGTGCATCCGGAAGACCGGCCGTGTGTCCCATGTATCCCCAGTGCAACCAAAATATCTTTTTATACATATTCTCACATATATTTGTATATTAGTCGAGACGTGCATTTGCACGTGCACGCTTACTAGTTATATGAAATATGAGTTGGAAGTTACAAAGAATCAAATTTAAAGCCATTTGGAAGTATTTTGAAACTCCCTTTCAATTTGGAATTATTTGGATTTTAATCAAACGTTTTTCTCCAAAAATAAATAAATGGAAATAAGGGTAAAATGATTCCGTTCAATGAAAAATTAGGAGAAAATAAATTTGAAATCTTTTTGGTATTTTAAAAATGATTTTTGTTGGGTTTTAATGCAACAGTAGCACTGTTTGCTTTATTTGAATTTTTGTGTATTTTATTTGACTCTGATAAAATGTTCATAATTTAGCATTTCTTTTTATGAACAGTTTGATATATTATATGCCTATATAATAATTGTATTTTGTTTGGTTTATGATTTGTTTCCTACTTTGTATTATAAAAAACGAAAAAACGGTTGAAGCCGACGGACCGAGGCCCACCTTCCCTTCTCTCTCTCCCTCCCTTGGCCCACTTACCTCGCCCGCACCCGAACCGCCTCTGCATCGGTTGCCCACCCCATCGCTCGTTTCCCATTGCCGCTGATGCACGGGGCCCACCGTCCGACCCGACCCTCTCCTCCTCTTCTTCCTTCCCAAGCCAAGTCGCGCCACCGCCGCCGGAATCCCGATCTTCTTGGGATCGCGAATCCCCCTCACCCCTTCTCCAAGCACCCTCCCCCTATATATACACTTCCCCCTCGACCCGCCCCCCTCCTTTCCCCACACCGAGAACACCCGCCGCCTCCTCGATTGCTTGCCGGAGCCGAGCACCGCTGTCGCTCCATCCCGACCACCTCACCACCGTCTGACACCACGATTCGCTCCGCCGTGCTCACTCGCACCTCCCCAACCCCTCGCCTGAGCTCCACCGCCATCGGGACGCGCTCATCCGACGACCATCGATCTCATCGGAGTCGCCCATCGCTCCAGCCACCTGCTGCCATCTCTACAGGAGATTTCCAACTCCGCCATCGCCACCATCGCCATCGCCTCATAGCGCTGGACCCTATGGTACTCTTCCCCATCGCCGAGGATCAACGCGGGCCCCGGTGTCATCCCCAAGCCGCCACCGTCGCTGACATCGCCGGACTTCACCGCCGCCCACTGTAAGCCAGCCACCCCCTCCTTGTCCGTTAGATCTCTTTGCAACGGTTAGGATTAGATCTTGTAGGGTTAAGTTATTTTTTCACTTAGATCGGTTTTTAGTCTGGTTTATCCGGTTTAGGTCGAACCGGCTCGCCCCGGTTTTCCTCTATTAGCCGCCGCACACCGTTTTCAATTAAGTGGCGATCGTTCGCTTGTTTAGCTTCCGCAGCGGATGCCCGTGGCCAATCAGAAGCCGCTACGCAGCAACGTTTGATCTGTAGTGTTTCCTTTTTTCTGTTTTGTTGTTTTCTATTTTAATTTACAGAAATAGTTTCTGAGAAACATCATAACTTTTATGTTTTATATCCAAATTGAGTGATTCTTTTTGCATTGTGTCACAAATTTGTTGAAGTTTCTGTTTGTGTTCTTAGTTTTCAAATTTCAGTAGTTTTAGTTAGAATTTGCATGAATTTGCTTCAAACACTATTTTGGCCATAACTTGAGTTTGAAAGTATATTTTAAGTTGATTCTTTTTGCTCCTAGTCACTAGGACTTTTGACTATCCAGTAGAATATAGTTATTTCTTTTTAGTTTATTTTAAATCAGGCTTTTAGCAAAACAGTATTGTTCTAGTTATAGTTTTGTTTTAGTCCTTTCTTTATTGTTTTTATTAGTTTTAAATTATTTCTTTTTGTCACTTTTGAAAAATTCAGTTTTGTTTCTGTTAGTCAACAAAAGAAAATTTTATTTTATTTTTTTAAAATTATTTTCTTTAGTTTTGTATGGAAACTTGTATAGGTCATAGTTAGGGTTTTATAAAAGCTTTTTATTTGTTCTTTTGGCAAATAATTTTTTTATAAAAAATACTTTCTGTTTACTTAGTTGTTTTACTTTTTATTTCCTGTTAAACTTATTAGTTTAGTGTTTTAAATTGCTATTAAGTTTTTACCTAGGGCAAAACTATATTAGATGTTTGTAGCAAAGTCATAGATCTTCGTTAGTAGTTTTTCTTTCTAGTTTTATTTGAAGCTTCCTTGGAATTCGTTTGAGTTTTGTTATTGAGTTTTCTTTATTGTTTCACTTGTTATTTTGAGTGCTAGAAGTTGCTTGCTAGAATGAGTGCTTATGTGAATGCTATGTTTGACTTGTATAGATTTTCTTCGAAGAGTGACGAATAGTTCTGTCAAGTTTTGTGAGAGCGTTATTATGTTCATCAAGTAATACCAGGCAAGTTCACTTTGACCATGTTTTTCATACCTATGTTTTATTTGCATGTAGTTGCACCCTTTCAATAATCCCTCTAGTAGTGATATTGATTTCTTGTAGTTGAGTAGAATGCATGAGGTAGGAACCCATCTCCCTGTTATCAAGCCCGGGATGTTATATAGTTTTAATGTTACGCTAATGTAGACGGGGTTTGGTATGAGTGCTCGGGAGTGGTGTGTGGAGGACTCTACATCAATGACGACAACTTCATGGTGGCATCTGTAAGGACTGCATCTTCAAGACCTTAAGACTCGAGACAAGAATTCTATACACACTACTAGGTGGAGGACGGTTGACGGGCACCCTGGAGCAACCAGTGGATGGTCGAGATGCATGGAGAAGCACCATGACATCTTGCAGAAAGCTTCACCCATACTCAAAGAGATGAAAGAATACTTCATGCCCGGAAGCTTACCTGTGCAACTGCAAGTCACAATGGGCTCTGGCTTGGTTGACTTTAGTTGTGACTCTTGGTGGGACGGTGCTAGCAGATGTAGAACTACAGTAGGATTGGATGAGCACGGGACAGGGGTCAGGGGAACTCTTCGGAAGACCATGTTTCGGTCGTCTTGTTCTCAATCACCCTGAAATGCGAGAACGTAAAAGAGGGATCAAATCTTGCTGGTAAAGTGTACAAACCTTTGCAGAGGGTTAAAACCTAATCGATTAGCCATGTCCCGGGTTATGGACAATTTGAGCATCTGGACTTGGATCTATCTCAGAAATCTCAACACCGGACTGATAACTTAATTATGGACAACTTATGATGATTTGGGCTATGAGACATCGGTTGGCGGAACCATGTCATGATAGAAAACTCCATAGTATAGACTCCAGTTATTCCTTTGATGTAGGGATAACAAAACCAGCTTTTATGCAAAACAAAACTCAGACATAGAGCCACAAAGCTATATTGCATATAGTATAGTTTTATCATCTGTTTTTTCATATTGTGATCTTGCCGGTACATTCAATGTACTAACCTACACGGCTGCAACGTATCGTGTAGCAGATACTTTCTTCCGACGAGTAAGAGTATGGTACAGGGTTATGGTCTACACTCAACTTGCCGATGGCATTGATGGGTCTTCACACCCGACTATTTGTTTCCACTGACAATTATGAGGTATATATATATGTATCAGTTTTATGTTATTTATACATGTGATTGCACTTTGATATATACATTGATGTACTGTGTGTGCCAGCATACTGATCCAGGGATGGGACGGATACACAGAGGCTTGACCGTTTCAGGTCGGGTCGCTACAGATATGGTATTAGAGCACATGTTGACTGTACTACATGACCCTAGGAAATGACCTAGTAATATGAAGACCCCAATAGGAACGACCTTTGTTTTGTTCTACTCTCGTAACACATGATTTCTTTTACTGAACCTTCCTTATTTCAAACTATAGATGGAGAGCTACGTTCTAAACAAAAGAGAACACTACGAGAAGGTTCTTGGAGGCCCCTTCCTTGTGGAGCTAGTCAGGCTGCTGAAGCTACTGATACCTGAAATCAAGGCAACTAAGAGGACGTCTAGATCATGGGGAGTCAAGACCCAAGTTTTTGGCCGTAAAGAAGACCCCAAGACTGCAGACATCAACTTCGGGACTATAAATGGTGACTGTGATATGGGCATCAACACTGCCGTCCATGATGCTATTGCACGCTTATGCTATCATCATCGTGCTGCACTAAACCCACACTTCTTTGGAAGGATTGGATAGCAGAACTTTGATGGAGCAACTATAGCCTTGATGGAAGCGCAAAAGATTAAGTTCTCCCCACTATTGGTGTACAACCAGGATCTAGAACAATACGTCAAGAATCTTCAGATGGACCTCCTGGAAGCCCTGTTTGACAGTGAAGCAGTACGAGAAGAGGTCGAGACTCAGAGACTGAAGGTAGACAAGCTGGAGCAGGAGAACCTCGAGATCCCGAGAATGCGCCAGGAACTGAAAAGCAGCAAGACCATGTCTCATGCCAAGGATGTTGAGATCCAGAAGCTCAAGGAACAACTTCAGGACATACAGGGTCGACACAAGAAACTCGGCATCAATAGGGAAAATCTAGCAGAAGAATTGGAGGAGACCAAGTCCACATAGAAGAAGCCCTAGTGGGGACATTGACCAAGTTCCTCATAAATTAGCTTAGTAGCCCACCATGAGAGAAATAAAGATGAACGTTTTTTCGATTTAAGTATCTGACCATACCAACTTATGTGGGTGGCGATACTGTAGAATTGATTGAATAAATGAATGCTTGGTTGATATTATCTTCTGTGTTTATTGAATGGTTGGATAGATGCGATATTCATAGGCTTGTAGTTATTTCAACCTTGAGAGACGTAAGTTACGGAAGAATGGCAGAAGGCCTTCATATAGGAAAAGCATCAGGAATTGGAAACTCCCGAGCATTGAAGGCCTGAAGAAATGAAGACTTGTAAATGAAACCATAGTATAACAGCCCATTACAAATGGTAATTTTTTTCTTTTGAGCTCGGATTTGTTTGTTGATTATGGGTTGGTATTTGCTTTCTCTTTCTATCTCAACCTGACCCTGAATCCTTGAACCATGGACAAGCTGAACACCAAACTTATGCGCAGACAATTAAATTTTTTTCCCCAAGGAGATACATTCTTTGTTCTGAGTACCCCTCTTATCCTACACATGCAGATGACAACCCTTTATGAGTCCTTCCTCAAGGGCCTGGAAACAATCATGACCCTGACAAGTGATCATGATTACCCAAAAATCCTGAAGGACATGATGAAGCATATTCACCTTGAAGGAGATGCAGTCTAGAAAGGCTACTCCTTCATGCAAAAAGGAGTGCAACTTTGGTATGTGGAGGTACACCTCCATCGTATGAAAGGAGTTTGCCCAAAGACTATGGGGCAGTACTTTTAGATCTCACATGTACCACAAGCAACTTTCTTCGACGCTGTTCGTGAAGCAGCCATGGAAGCCATACGCCAGATCGGAGAAATACTTGAAGCAAGACTCTGTTATACTCAGGAATACCTAAGAGAAGTGCATGCAGAGATAATGGAGATGAAGCTCAAGGCCACTACGATGAAACAGAAGATTGAAGATTTCAAGGAACACTTCGCCCAAGTGATAGAATACGTGATTCACCATCAGTGTATGAAGTAATGGTCCAAGTATGGGATGGATTGGACCCCATACCGGAGACTTCTATCATGAACTATCATATGTTGATGGAAAATCAGAGAGACTCGAAAACCTTAGAAGAGTGTCGACACGAGAAGCATAACAACCTTAGAATGGTAGGAAGATTGATCCATGTATAGGTAACCACTACCAAACGTAGGTTATACGACGAGATTCAGCCCAGACCCATTTTCCTGCAGGAGAAACCAGAAATTATTGACCACCATGAGATATCGATAGTTGTTTAGTATTGGCGACCGAACTGTCATCTTAGAAGACCCAATCTCAGAAGAACTTTACAAAGATAAAAAGGACACAAAATGTTGAGGAAAAATGTTATGCCCCTAACGGAAGAGCCCTAGTGTAGGAGTCATACCGAAGATGTGAGAAGATCGACACCGTCAACCTAAAGGTGTAACGTCCCAATTTTATATTTGGATGTTATACATAGATCATCATATGCATATCATATTTATTCTTGCATTTGGTTGAGATCCTAGAAATCTTCAGCAACTCAAGGACCCAAGGAGAGAGTTGGAGGTTTCCCAAAATTTGTATTTGAATTTATTTCAAATTTGAAGAAAGGATCAATTTGATTTTATTATTTTTCTCTCCAATTATTTCCAATATGAAAAATATATAAGAGAAGATAATATGACTTCTTCATCCTAAGAGAAATATTCGAGAAAGAATTTTAAAATAAAATTATGATTTTATTGGTATTTTATTTGCTATTTTATTTGAATTAGAAAAATATTGCATTTTTGAAAATTGCATTTTAATTCAGAAAAATGTTCATCTTGTCCTAAGTATTAAGTTAGGATGGTGAAAATTGTTTCTGGAATTTTTAGAATTTGTTTTTATATTTTATTAGTATTTTTTCTTTCAGGTGAAATTTATTTAAAAGAAAGTTCTTCTCGCCCGACTGGGTCGAAGGCCCAGCCGAGCAGGCCGCCCCGCACCGCGCCACCGCCTCCGCCGCCGTCCCCGAGCCGGACTCCGGCAGGAGTCCGAGCAGCCGCCGCCTCGGCTGCCCCCTGCCCCAAGTCGCCCCCCTTTATATAGCGCTCCGCCCCGCCGCCTCTCCTCACCTCATCGCCACCACCGCCCGCAATAGCAGTAGCAGCCGCCGCCGCTCGCCGCAGCTGCCGCCGTCTCGCTGCACCATGGCCCGCGCCGCCTCGTCGCCGACGCTGCGCAGCCCCGCACCGCGTCGCCTCGCCACCGACGCCCCATCGTCTGAGCCGCCGGATTTTCGCCGCCGCCGTTGATCGGTAAAAGACCGATTGGTTTTTTTCTAGTTTCGTTCGGGTTTTTTTAGATCGGTTTAATTAGATTGGTTTTCGTTATGGTTTATTTATTTAACGAACGCTCGTTCGTTCGTTTTAGTGAACGGTTTTCGCCGTATAAGTTCTGTTAGCGAATGTTCACGCCGTAGGATTTTCTTTTTAGTTTATTTTCGGCCAGGGACCTATCCACGAATAGTTTTATCGCAATTTAGCCCCTGATCTTTAAACTAGCATAACTTTTTACTCGTTTACCCAAATTAGATGAAACCATCGCCTAAATCTTCGTATCATTCTATTCTTTCAACTTAACCAATTTGAACATGATTTTGGCACTGTAAAAGTTGAGTTTAGTCCAGATTAGTAAACGATCTTGTTTCGTTACACTACAAGAAATACGGTCAATTATGACTCCCCATTTTGGTCGTTAATTCGGCATTGCTTTCATTTATTGACCTTTTTTTGACCAAATTCGGAAGGTCAACAGTTGACCGTCAAGAACGAACAAACGTGACCTTTTCTGGAATTTTAGTCATGACCGCCCTTGACCAAAATTTTCGTCGTTAAATCTTTGACCAAAATTATGGTCATTACTAATGAGCCTAGGCCATGTAGGATCTGATGTGGCTGAACCAACGTGGCCCCAACGTGGAAAAAATGATGACGTGGATGCCATGTAGGATCAGTCCAAATCAGTTGTTTTAATGGGCTGAGCCCAATAATTTAGCCCATTTTTACATTTATTTTTGGGCCACGACCTTTTAATGTTAGTTCTTGGGCTCAGGCAATGTGCAGTCCATTTATTCAATCTATCATTAATTGGGCCAACCCTTCTCTCTAACCAACAAAATATATATGAATCTTTTTCTATCAAAAAAATCTATATTGGGCCTTGAGACGAGCCAGCCCACTCATATAATTTAGTATTTTCGGTCCAGCCAATAACCAACAGTAGCTCAAAAAAAATCATTGCACAGTTTGGCAGTCAACCAATACAATTATCCAAGATTTCATTAACTTAGGCCCAACAGTATCATTACACCACAAGTGCATAAGATGCACCAACCAAAATAACATAGCCAGTAGCTTAGTATCAGTACACCATGTTCATAAGATTAAGATGCACCAACCAAAACACAACCTCATCAAACCACAACCAATCTCTGGTCCATATTGTGGTTCACATGTCCAGTCAAAGAAACTCATCAACCCCAGGTCGAGACAACTCAACATCAAAAGTCCCAAAGCCAACATCAACCACCCCATACTAAACTATTTTACGTTCGAACAGATCCATGAGACGCGCAAATCTAGCATCGGTGGCCTCAACTCTTTGCAGTAACAACTGGTACTCTGCGGCGCGTGCAGCTTCGGCCTCCTCTGATTTCTTCTTGACCTCAACAAGCTCCTCTCGCATGAACTCAGCGACTCGCCTCTCCTTCTCAAGCCTGTACTCTAGTTCTTGTACATGAGCATCCAAAGAAGCTGCAGATCTGTTGAACTTCTTCTTGGAGCTCGACTCAAGGCCAACATTTTGAAGGAATGTGCTGGAGGGACATTCTTTAGTGAGAATGTCAGCAACAACAGCAGCAACATTCTTTGGTTCTCCACCTTGTGGTACCCCTTGTTCCATAGCTTTTTCCATGTCAGCCTGACATTTAAAGAAAGATGCACACACATGTCATTGCAGTTGGTTCTGAATAACTAGGAAACTTTATAAGCAAACTACCCAAGAATGTTGACTAAATAATAATCCAGTCTCCATGCTACTAATTAACTAGTTATTTGAAAACTTTGAAGCAGGCAAGCAGAATTAATCATCCTTGGGAATCACTTTTTTTTGCAAGTTACTATCAGCTACATGAAAGAAGCATGGCACCAGGTTTATTAAACAGGTAAGAATACACAACAAACCATTGTTGAAATTTAAATTAGGCAACTATGTGCATCTCTGTTTAGCTTAAATGGGAACATGGAGCAGAGAAGAATGTAGTACGTTTCAGGAGCGCATATGTTGTTTCTTTAGTACAGTATACAGTATCAGAGAAATCCACTTCCACAAGTCCTAAACATTTCATTCAGATCGTATATGAAATGACAGAGTTTCTCACTCCGAAAGATGGGAAGATAGATGCTTCAGGCAATCACTAGACAAATAATCAAAGAGCATACAACACTCTCTCTTAATTAACAGTGTCCAACGACAAGCAATATCTGCTGGACTGCAACAAGAACTAAAATTTCCTGAATATTATCGCATTTCCAGTACCAAAATGAATATGCAATGCAATGAAACAGAGGACTGGTACAAACAAACTATAACAAAACATGAATCATATTCGGTACTACTTTGAAAAAACCATCTCTATCAAATCCGTCAAGCAGAAGTCATATAATGTAATCAAGTGTAACAAGGATGAGGTAAACAAGCCTCATCAACACGAAAAAGAATACTAGAAACTTACTATCGCCTTCTTAACTGGCTCAGAGAAACCAGTCTTCTTGCCATTGTGGCACTCCTTGAATAGATCAAACGCAGTCAACTCTTCACCCTTACGAGCCTCTTTCTGAAATTGTTCACGACACAATCGAACAATAAGAAACAATTGAAAGAATCACTATAGTAGCAAATGATAACATGAGAGATCCTTACCAAAGCATGCACATGGGAAATGTAGGGGCGAGAACCAGTTTTCTGATGGAACTTAACTTTGGAACGGTTCTCCTTGTTCGACTGACAGGTTTCCTACCATGGAAAAAGAAACATGAGAATTAATGGAGCAACCATAAAGGCTCCTACAGATTGCAATCCAAGTTGCAGTTCAAAAGTGTATGCAGCCATAATAGCATGAAAACAATGTTATCATCATCTCTCCAAGCAGCACAACGATGGGAAGATAAAACAAGCACAATAGACACAATGGTAACGGGCTCATGGCTTTTCTGCCTTTCATTCACGAATTTACTTGCGGCTTTTCTGCCTTTCATTCACGAATTTACTCCAGTACATCAAAGGAAACGGGCTCATGGCCCCTAAGTACACACCACCACCGATTGTGGTGCTCGTGCCATCCCACGAGCGATCAGAGGGGGCGCCAGACTCGCTCTTGGCGCTAACTAACTCGAGCTATGCAGACTTGGGTTTATTCAGAAAACAACCTCAAACTACTAACGAAATTGACGAAACTGACAAAACTGAAGAAATAAACACTAGCTACTGCACACTTGGGTTTATTCAGCAGATATGACCATGGTAGAAAGAGTAGATTTTTCACATAACAATTGATAATGTAATATCATGCATGTATGTAAGATGGAAAATTTTCTCAAATTTTGAACCATTAATAATGTAATATCGATGCAAAGTTGAGATGGCAGGTAAACATATAGTAGAGTCACAATAGGCCACAGTAGAGTTGAGATGATTTAAGTACGCCACAATACGCCACAATATTTTAATATCATGCACGGGAGTACTTTTCCCCACACAAATGATCAGAGAATGAAAGAGCTACAATACTCAGGAGTAAGCTTGTGTGCTGAGTGAGAACATCAGCTTCAGAGCACTTGCCTGTAGCTTCAAAACAGAAGCTTTGTTCGGCTGCAGCACTTAGAAACGGAGATGACCCCGCCCTACGCAGCCCGCTCTAGAGATGACGCCGTCCGCCGCCGTCTGTACTCCGCAGATGACGCCCTCTGCTGCCGGGCGCTGCCCGCCACCCGATGATGGACGGCCACGGCGCCGCACTCTCCCCGCTTGGTGCAGATGATGGTCGGCCGCGGCGCCGCCCGCTGCCTGGCCGACGTAGGTGATGGTCGGCCGCGGCGCTGCCTGCTGTCAGCCGCGCCGCCGCCGAACACGATTGGGGATTCTTTTTCTAGGTTTCGTTTCTAAGGGGGTGTTTGTTTCCCGGGACTTTTTTGTGTAGGGACTAGAAAAAGTCCCTCTTAGAGAATTTTTTACCAAACGGGAGAGAATTTTTAGGGACTAAACTAGGCATTTGAGACTAAATGAAGAAGACTCTCAAGGAGAGTCTTTTTTGCGACTTTTTGAGACTTTTCCAACAATGCCCCTCCATGCATCCATTGGCCCGCCACCCCATGGTGTTGTTTGATTGTTATTTTTATATATACTAGGGGCAACATGGTCATTTAATAACCTCTGGGAAGGGACTAGGGACTTTTTAGTTTCTGAAAACAAACAGGGAGGGACTTTTTAGGGACTAGGGACTTTTTAGTTGGGACTAGAAAAAGTCCTAGGACTTATGAACCAAACAGGGCCTAAGTCATGGACTTGGCCCTGTTTTTTTTTCTTTTGTTCAGAAAAAGGTACATGTCCAATTTTGGCCCAAAGAAGGCCCACTCATCACGTATATGTCCGGTTAAAAGGTTCTCAATCGCAATGTAAACATGTTGCCCGTTGAGGTCTAACTGGTAAGTGGCTGTTTGGATGAGTGATTGATCTTTGGTTCGAGTCTGGTGCAGCCCCTTCTTTATCAACTTTACTTAATTAAACTACTGAGTTGTAATCTAGTCACCCTCATCTCCTATGATTATTGACAACTAGGAATGCCATGTAGACAAAATTGCTGAGTTGTCATCTACTCACCCTTATCAAGTTTTTATGATGATATATTTTGGTCATTATGGACTGAAATAAGGTAGTATGCACCATTCACATCTTTATGACCTTTCCATGAAATCAAATAACGACCTTTTGGCTCTGAATTGTCATGAGATTATAGGGGTTGAGCCCTTCTACACCCTTCATGACTAATTTGTGAATTTTGGTCATGGATCTATGACTAATTAAACCGTGGTCAGTAATTTTTGTCATAGATGAGCATTTTTCTTGTAGTGTTAGTATTTTGAGTTTCGTTGCTCTGTTTGAGTTGAATCTTTTTGCAAATCGTAGCAAATCACTTGTACCTACTGTTAAGATCTAATCCACATGATAATATTGCTGTAGGTTTGACTTTTGTTAGTTTAAGTCGTTTGCTTGTTTCGTGTTCGATTTGGATCTTTTCTTGGTTTTCTCGTGTTTTGTTTGAGTGATTGCTTATGTATGCTATTGTTTGTCTACGCTATATAACCCGGAGTGCGAAGCTTTTTACTACGAATCTCTAGAGTTTGCAGATCGTCAACAAGGCAAGTTACACTTTGATCATACTCCTTTATACCCAGTTTTTACTATGCATTAGTTCTGCCTCTCAAATATTTGCATGAGTAGGACCGGGAACATGTGGTTAGGTTGTAGTGCTTGAGGTAGGAACCTAATACCTTTGGATCACCCCTTTTTTATCAACTTTACTTAATTAAACTACTGAGTTGTAATCTAGTCACCCTCATCTCCTATGATTATTGACAACTAGGAATGCCACGTAGAAAAAATTGCTGAGTTGTCATCTACTCACCCTTATCAAGTTTTTATGATGATATATTTTGGTCATTATGGACTGAAATAAGGTAGTATGCACCATTCACATCTTTATGACCTTTCTATGAAATCAAATAACGACCTTTTGGCTCTGAATTGTCATGAGATTATAGGGGTTGAGCCCTTCTACACCCTTCATGACTAATTTGTGAATTTTGGTCATGGATCTATGACTAATTAAACCGCGGTCACTAATTTTTGTCATAGATGAGCATTTTTCTTGTAGTGTTAGTATTTTGAGTTTCGTTGCTCTGTTCGAGTTGAATCTTTTTGCAAATCGTAGCAAATCACTTGTACCTACTGTTAAGATCTAATCCACATGATAATATTGTTGTAGGTTTGACTTTTGTTAGTTTAAGTCGTTTGCTTCTTTCGTGTTCGATTTGGATCTTTTCTCGGTTTTTCTCGTGTTTCGTTTGAGTGATTGCTTATGTATGTTATTGTTTGTCTATGCTATATAACCCGGAGTGCGAAGCTTGTTACTATGAATCTCTACAGTTTGCAGATCGTCAACAAGGCAAGTTACACTTTGATCATACTCCTTTATACCCAGTTTTTACTATGCATTAGTTCTGCCTCTCAAATATTTGCATGAGTAGGACTAGGAACATGTGGTTTGGTTGTAGTGCTTGAGGTAGGAACCTAATACCTTTGGATCACCCCGGGAATATATGTTATGCTTATTTATTGCTTAGCCATGCTCGTAGATGGGGATTGGATCATGATTCACACATGGAAGTTTGAGAGTTATTTAATCATGGATAACAGTAAGGTGGTAACTTTAATATACATCTGGGTGGGTTGGTTGAGGCACCTGGGGAACCCAGCGTTGCCTATTTAAGGAAATCCCGGAGTACCCGTGTGTTTTTTCCTATGGAATGCCACCCAGGCTCAAAGAGATCATAAGACTATTCATGCTAGAAACTTCCGTGTGCAGCCACAAGCCATTATGGGCTCTGGCATAGTTGAGTAAGTTCCATGCGCTCTTGAAGAGGTGGACTAGCAGATGTAGGGGAAAGTAGGTGTACCGGTCCGCCCGGAGTAGAGAGTTAATGCTACAAAAAGACTATGTCTCGATCATCCGATCATGGGTACGGTCGAGTGTGGGCAAAAGTGCGCAAACCTCTACAGAGTGTATAAACTAATCATGGTTAGCCGTGTCCCCGGTTATGGACATCTTGAGTATCTAGTACTTGAATCTATTGATGTGATCTCATCATGTTACTTTAATTAATTTGATTTGGGATAATGATGATACTTTTAATTGGGATTTGAGTTGGGGTTACCTTCCCAAATACTGGGCAACTTGGGCGTAGTTAAATAAATTTATTTCTTTGTTGTAGGATAAAACTAGATTTATGCAAAATCATAAACTTACAACCTCCACCAGCCAAATATTGCATGTAGATATAGTTCTTGCATTTCATTGCTTTACAGTGTAACTCTGCCAGTATATTCAATGTGCTGACCTACACGGCTACAACGTCTCATGTTGCAGACTACTCCGACGACGAATAAGGTGCGATAGGTCATTATTTTGCACTCAGCTATGCTGTTAGAGTTGATGGACTCATTTACCTTTGAAGCTTCCGCAATTATCTAGTTTAGATGGCCTTCAACCATGATTATTGTGTAATCATACTCTTTATGAGGACTCGATGTAATAAGTGTGTGATTGAAACTCTGTTATAATTCCTTGAGTACTATGCATGTCAGCATTACCGCTCCAGGGATGACACTGATGCACAGAGACTTGACCGCTTGAGGTCTGGTCGCTACAAGATGGTATCAAAGCACATGCTGACTGTAGGATTCGACCACTAGAATGAGCCATAGATTTTCTCTTCTCTACTCATTTTTAATTCTCCTCTCTTTCTACTCTATAGATGGCGGATCCCAGGAACAAGTTCACTCAGTCGGATGACGACACCCCTTTCGTACGCCACTTGAAGGAGGTCACTAAGTATCTGAACATCGGACTACCAAGCTTCACGGGGACTTTCTCTACATCTGTACCGGAAGAGGATTGC
>NC_057798.1:443893887-443894128 GCF_018294505.1 Triticum aestivum
AACAACAACAACAACAACAACAACAACAACAACAACAACAACAACAACAACAACAACAACAACAACAACAACAACAACAACAACAACAACAACAACAACAACAACAACAACAACAACAACAACAACAACAACAACAACAACAACAACAACAACAACAACAACAACAACAACAACAACAACAACAACAACAACAACAACAACAACAACAACAACAACAACAACAGCAACACCAGCAACAACA
>NC_057798.1:443895339-443901554 GCF_018294505.1 Triticum aestivum
ACAACAACAACAACAACAACAACAACACACCACCACCACCACTACCTGTTGATTACCTAGCCCGTTTTCTAAGGTTGAATTCGCCGGTGTTCTCTAGTAGCTCCGAGCCAATTGTTGCAGATGATTGGCTCCGTAAGATTGAGAGAGAACTGACCACTGCAGGATGCACATATGCGGAGACAGTGCGCTTTGCCGAACATCAGCTTGATGGACCCGCGGCATCATGGTGGGAGAATTTCATAGCCACTTACCCTATTGACACTTTTACATGGGATCAGTTTCAGCAGGCTTTCCGCATTGCCCATGTTTCAGCTGGAGCTATGAGCATGAAGAAGTGCGAGTTTCACAACTTGCGCCAAGGAGGACGTACAGTGGGCCAGTATTTGGATGAGTTTAGCAAGTTATCACACTATGCCCCCGATGATGTAGCTACAGACGCCGCTAAGCAGGAGAAGTTTCTGGAAGGACTGAATGATGAGCTAAGCATGTAGTTGATGATGTCAACATTCAACAACTACCAGGAGTTGGTAGATAGGGCTCTCATGATTGAAGGCAAGCAGCAACAGATTGACAATCGCAAGAGGAAGTATGGACAGGCACTAGTGCAGAACCGGGCTTTAGTGCCGGTTCGTGACGGCCTTTAGTGTCGGTTGGTGAACCGGCACTAAAGAGTGGGGACTAAAGGCCCCCCCTTTAGTACCGGTTCATCACGAACCGGCGCTAAAGTGCAAACACGTGGCACGAGCGAGGCCCGGATGCATGTAGGACATTAGTACCGGTTGGTAACACCAACCGGTACTAAATGTTTGGGTGTTTTTTTTTAATTTTTGCTCTAATTTTGTGTTTTCATTTTGGCTTTATTTTCAATTTAATTCTTTTTTGTTTGCTGGTATTTCACGATACTACAAATTGTACACGTTATGCATATATATTAAATAGATTTTCTCGTACGTAGAACCGCATATATATATATATATATGTATATATATATATAATATCATCGAATGTCTCACAGCCAACACCATTAATTAACTATTCACACATACACATGTATATACATATACAATTTCTCCTACATGTTGCCTTGGTGCCTTCGGAGCACGATGACAAGTGGTTCATGGGGGCGGTAGCGGGTAATAGTATTCTCCTTTGGGATCTATGACCTGGTCGAGCAAAAATCCGGCTATTTCCTCTTGAAGTGCTTGTATGCGGTCCAATGGTAGGAGCTTATCCCGCACCGATCTGAACTGTTAAGGAGATCAATATGCATGTGTGTTAGTTGTGTGACTAGATATCGATAATGGTGTGAATAGTGTTCTGACAAAAACGTACCCAGTCCTGTCTATCAGATCTGCTCCTTTCGCACGTCATCATGCGAATGTTCTTGCAAACGTAGAATGCACACAGATTATTCCCCGACGCCTGCCTCAGGGCCTTTATGAGAATGGAATTGAATTAGATAATGATTAATCAATCATGATAATTAATTAATGATATTGAAACAAGAATTAAAGAGATGGTAGCTAGCTAGTACTACTTAATTACTTACCTTGGGTCGATGCCAAAACAACTTTTTCGGCCATGTGCCTGGAGTCACCTTGATGAACTTTACCCATGCCCTGCCCGCCGACAAAGAAAATTAATAAAGGGGTTATTAAATAGTTCATATCAGGAACTAATAGTTAATAATGATTGAAATTACCTGTTGACTATCCCCTTCACGATGGTGTAGTCTTTATCTTCTTTAGTTAGTGAGTCCAGTAATTCAACTTTTCCTTCCTCAACTTTAATGTCTAACAAGACCCAGTGCCAACTGCATACGCACACATTTGCATGTCTTAATTAAGCGGGCATGTGCATAAAATTAATCAACTACCGTAAACCGTATACACTTAATTATTAACATCTAGCTAGCTAGTAAGCAAAAACAGAATTTGTAGTACAAGACAGTGTGACTCACGGGAAGTTGTAAGGAAGTAGTATATCTTCATTGGTATTGAGGCGCTTCAAGAACTCTAGCATGCTTTCCTCTACAGCAGCTTGACAATGTTCAATCTCCCATATGTCCTGATTAATGGTATTTGGGTCAATGAACCCAACGCCATAGCGTCCAGCTTTTTTCATTTCATACATCTTCATGCTGCATATAATACCACAGAAAAAGAATATAGTTAGGATAATTACATATAATAATTGATCAAAATTATCACTACATAACTAGCTTGAGACTTAACTTACAGAAAGAAATCACTTACAGACAATAGCAACTAACGATAGACTTGTTGAGTGCGTCTTGATTAAATAACTGAAATAGTTCTGGATACTCAATGGCCAAAGCTTTCTCATGGTAATAATGCTCATGCTTGACATTCACCATGAGGGACTCTCGATTGGAAATCTTGGTAATGTTCATGTACCATTGATGCAATTGATACATTCTCGTTGGGAGGTCCTTAACCTTCTTTGGATGGACCAAAGGTTTGCCCCGGACATATTGCCATGCTATTTCCGATTCTTTAAGCGTAGGCATGGGCTCGATTTCGAGGAGTTGTCCAACAGAGATATTGAGCATTTGAGCCTGCATTATATGATCCTCTGTTATTACCACATCGCCATACTGGGGAACGTTAACGGTTTGCCCACAATAATATTTGGCGCGCGTACTACTCCTCTCATGTGTTGTTGGCACAACAAGCGGGGGGATCGCTTGCGCCGCCTGTTCTCCCAACTGGGGAAAGGTTTTCCCGCATTTTTTGCCAGCTGCTTGTTGGCTCGAGCTTGAGCTCGCTTCCTTCTGTAGTCGTGCTCGATGTGCCTTCCTGATTTGGCGCTCATAGTCCGTGTCAACAGGCTTGGGAGCTGGTTCTCTAGCCATACGAATGAAGTGGTCAATTACTTTCTCATGCACTTTCTCCTTTGGCGGCGGTTCCGGTTTCGGTCCAAAATGGGTGTCCACTTGGGCTTGCACTATGGCTGCGTTTTGCTCCTTAGTCATGTCGTAAGGCCTCTGAGGAAGAGGAGCGAGGTTTGGACCATATTTATATCGCTTGCCTTTGCCTGTACTTCCCGAACTACCTCGACTCGTGCCGCTACGCACCAAAGCTGCGGGATGTCTCTTCTGCGATTGCTGAGACGGCGGAGCCGACTGACGTGGAGTTGGACCAGGAGAAGTGGCCTGACGATGTGCCGGACTTGAAGCAGGAGGTGTGGCCTGACGCTGTGTAGGGCTTGAAACCGAAGGAGTCAGCTCACGCGTTCGGGGACTTGGAGGAGGTGGCGGACTTCGAGGAGTCGTCTCACGCGTTCGTGGACTTGGAGGAGCGGGAGTCTGCTGACTCGGTGGCGGACATCCAGGAGGAGTCGGCAGACGACGCGGTGTCGGTGGACTTCGAAAGATGATGCAATCCTTTCTCCATAGGATGATACGATGTATGGCCTCTCTCAGTGTGTGCTCGTCTTCACCTCCAGGAATGTCAAGCGTTAGCCCCGAATATGGGTCCACCGCTTCATCAACCATGACACGAGCATAGCCCTCTGGAATCGGGATGCAATGGTAGGTTGCTTTGGGGGTAACTGGAAAAGCAACGCCGTCTGCCACCTTCATGGATATGTTCTTCATTTTGGAGTGTAGCTCACAGTTAGTGTTCTTTATGATGTCATCCACAGGGTATGTATCCAGGAGTGTGTCGCCCGGGGCAGAACCAACGCTGCTTCTCGGCATGGATGGGGCAGTGCTATCCAATGCTGGACGATCATCCGCTTGCTGCTGCCACTGCTGAGACCCCCTTTCCTGGCTAAGTGAGTCGATCTGTTGTTGCTGCTGCTGGAATTTGAGTGCCAGGTCCGCGTGCCTTGCTTCTAGGCCTTGAAGGCGTTCTGCGTCCTGCTTCCTCTGATCCTCCTCCAGCTTCCTTTTCTTCTCCTCCTCCATCTTCCTTCTTGCACGGCTCCTGTAGTCCTCGTTCCATTCTGAAAAGCCCTCATACCAGGGAATAACGCCCATGCCTCGTGTTCTTCCCGGGTGTTCAGGATTTCCCAGGGCGCGCGTAAGCTCGTCGTATTGGGCGTGAACACCCCCCTTCGAGCTTCATCTATTGCGTCAATTATCTTTTGTTCGGCTCCTTTTAGACTTCCCTTCTTTGAAACTCCGCCTGTCTTCGGGTCCAATGCTCCCCCATGCACATAGAACCAAGTTCTGGACCTGGGGGGCCAGTGCCGGGTAAGCGGAGTGACCCCTGAATCCTCCATCTCTTGCTCCGACTTATCCCACTTAGGCAATCCCACCGCATAGCCACCTGGACCCATCCTATGGAACTGCGTCTTTCTTGCGGCATTTGCCTTGTTTTTCATCGACCGTTCCTTAGATATTTCTGAATCCTTGAAGGTCACGAAATCGTCCCAGTGCTCTCTTTGCTTCTCTAGTGTTCCCGTGAATTTTGGAGTCTTCCTTTCATTAGCGAGGTAGTTGGCCCATACAGTTTTCTTGTGGGTGTTGAATGCAATTGCCATCTTCTTAAGAGCAGCGGCCTTGACTTTCTCCACATTTGTTTCAGTGAAATGATCTGGTAGGGTGAAATGTTCCAACAGAGATTTCACAAGGTGTTTTTTTGGCTCTTTTGTCGACCCAAGTAACACCTGGACGTTTAGTCTTTGGCTCTTTCCATTCTTGAATGGAGATCGGGAGTTTGTCCTTCAAAAGAACTCAACACTGACGAGTCCACTTGTTCGCAATGTTCTTAGGCGTGAGGGGTTCGCCACTAGGTTTGATGGATTCGATGTGGTACTTTACACCATCCTTCAACAATCTGCCCGGGCCTCGCTTTGTCTTGCTATCTGTAGAAGCAGATTTGCTCGATCCGGAGGGCTGAAAGAAGAAAGATCGATTCATTAATATATGATGATCGCCATGATGCATGCTTATATAAATATACCTCGCCGGTAGTGTTTGTTATTTGAAGATCAGCATTGTCTGTGTCATCACAAACATTGTTTGTGTCATAATCATAATCATAGTTCATGACTTCATTAGCTCGGTCGTCGAGATCGAATATCTTTTCATCACCCTCTCCGGTATTGTTAAGATATTGGGAGCCGTCATCTGCTTCATTCAGATCATCTAGCCTGTGAGGGCTGCGTATGATGTCGAACAATTCCTCTTCTCTCTCTCTGCCGGTATTGTCCGCCATAGCTTTTACTTTACTAATAATACAGAAGAAATATAAAACAATTTAGTATTCAAATTACAATGCATGGATGCAATTAATCAATATGGAAAATCTGAATCTCGAATACATATATGATCTCGAATACATCATCGTCTTAATATATATAATCTTGAATACATCGTCTCGAATATTACATATCGAATACATCACTGGCTAGGTACCTAATAAAGATCGAGTACTACAGAAGAATCTAGGGCGCCACTCGCGGTTCCTGGGGCGCGGGCGGTGCACACCCAAAGAGAAGGAACCATCACAGGATCATATCTCCAGTCATCTGCCCAAAGAACCCGCCAAGTAGTGGAAAACCTGACGTCGTCCATAGCAGCCATGTAGCGATGGACGTGCTCATCTTCCTCCCTGACACGGCGACGCACCACCTCCGACGGGGCCGTCTGCCTCTGCACCGGATGTGGCCCACGCGAACGCCACCAAAGAAGATCAGGGTCGACGACGGGACCCAAGGTCGGGTTCCTCACCAAGCGGCGCCCCCCTCCAGGTAGCACCTCCCAGTGCCAGCACGGCGGAGCCCAGTCCCGGACATGGGTCCCCTGAAGCAGGACGTCATCGCGAACGGGTCGACGGCGAGGATGCGGGCCGGGCATATCGTCGAGAACAAATACTATATGCCCGCAAAAAGTAACATTTCTTAAATGATTGGATTGTTATAACTAAAATTCTATATATATGCAAATTCTAACAAATTGACATTAATCTAATTCATCTAACTAAAACTAATTCTAAAATTTTCTGATTATATAACTAACATTTCCATAACAATTCTAATACTTATATAACTAAAAAACAGAAATATTGCTAACATTTCTATAAATATTTCTATAACTAAAAAACAGAAAACATTTATAACATTTCTATAAAACTAACATTTCTAATATTTATATAACTAAAAAACAGAATAATTTCTAACATTTCTATAACTAAAAAACAGAAAAATTTATAACAAACAAACTAATGTGTGTAGTGTGTTGTGTG
>NC_057798.1:443901935-443912056 GCF_018294505.1 Triticum aestivum
GATCGGGGCAGGGCGGCGCGACGGAGGGAGGAAACAGAGGGAAGAACAGAGGGAAACTGATTATTTTGAAGTGTTGTATATATAGGATGGACCTTTAGTACCGGTTGGAGCCACCAACCGGTACTAAAGGTCTGTTTTGGCCAGGCCAAGCGGTGGGAAGCGCACCCCCTTTAGTACCGAGTGGTGGCTCCAACCGGTACTAAAGGCCCCCCTTTAGTACCGGTTGGAGCCACCACCCGGTACTAAAGAGGGTGCGCTGGCTCCAGGCGGTGCGCAAGTTTAGTCCCACCTTGCTAGACGAGAGGCTACCGCACTGGTTTATAAGCTCCAGTGCGGTAGCTCTCTCGAGCTCCTCTCCTAGTCAGGCCTACTAGGCCTACTTGTCCTCTTCGCCCAGTGGGCCTACTGGGCCTTTGCGGGCCTGCATCCTGGCCCAACAAAATATTGTGTTCCTAGTCGTATGCAGGCTGCTTTGGCCCAGTAGGTGGGCTTTTTTATTTTCTAATTTTTTTTCGCTTTATTTATTTTTGTTTTATTTATTTTTGTTTTATTTATTTTTGAGTTGTTTTTTGCTGTATTTAGAGTTTCTTTGTGAATATTTTTGCTTTAGGTACAAAAAATTACAAACTTTCTGTTAGTGCCGGTAGTTTTCAAATTTGAATAGTTTAAATTTTGAATTATTTGAAATTTGTATGAATCACTAGTTTGTGAATAACTTAACTTTGAAAAAAGTTTTTTTAGTGATTCTTTTTTCTTATGTTTAATATTAGTGTGTTTTATCATCATATTCAATTTGGTAATGCTTAGGTTATTTAAAAAATGAAATGCCTTTGTAACAGTTCAGTTTTCGTCAGAAACCCTGATACTTCGAAAGAGATTGTCCATTTTGTACACGAAGTGCTTCCAGTTTTTGCCATAACCCTCTCTACTTTCTTGCACATGATATTTGTATGAAATTATGATACCATGCCAACTTTCAACCTTTTCTGAGTTCATTTGAAATTGTTTTCAATTTCTGGGTCATTTAGCTGGAAAAATTCAGTAAATGCATGAAAAGAATTTGTTTGCACATAAAATTTCTTCGCGTTTCAAATGCCAAAACACATAACTACCCTAACTATTACAGACATTCCCTCCTGGGTGTGAAACACAGAAGAAAGTGATGATAGTGAAGCCGATCACATCCCAGATCTTTGGGTGTGAAACTTTTTCTTCGCGTCTGTCCCTTTGCGCTGTAGCCATGGAAAATCTTCATCATTTAACTGGATGCTCGGGTCAATATTCACTGTGAATGGAGCAATTTCATCAAACTTTTCATAATCTTCTGACATGTCTGTCTTGTCATCCACTCCCACGATGTTTCTTTTTCCTGAAAGAACTATGTGGCGCTTTGGCTCGTCGTATGATCCATTTGCTTCCTTATCTTTTCTTTTTCTCGGCCTGGTAGACATGTCTTTCACATAAAAAAACTGTGCCACATCATTGGCTAGGACGAATGGTTCATCTGTATACGCAAGATTTTTGAGATCCACTGTTGTCATTCCGTACTGTGGGTCTTCCGTTACCCCGCCTCGTGTCATATTGACCCATTTGCACCGAAACAAAGGGACCTTCAAATCACCTGATCCATAATTAAGTTCCCATATGTCCTTTATGTAACCATAATATGTTTCCTTTCCCGTGTTAGTTGTTGCATCAAAGCGGACACCACTGTTTTGGTTGGTGCTCTTCTTATCTTGGGCGACCATGTAAAATGCATTCCCCTTTATCTGGTACCCTTTGAAAGTCATTATATTCGAAGATGGTAACTGGGACAGCGAGTACAGGTCATTTTGAATATCGCCATCATTCAGGGCACGTTTCTGCAACCAACCGGCGAAAGTCCTCGTTTGTTCGCGTGTAATCCAGTCGTCAGACTTCTTCGGGTGTTTCGACTGTAGAAAATTCTTGTGTTCCTCCATATACGGAGCCACCAAGGCGGAATTCTGTAGAACTGTGTAGTGTGATTCAGTAAGAGAATGCCCGTCCATACATATTATTTGATGCCCTCCTAGCGTGCATTTTCCTTCCAGTCTGCCCTTATGCCGCGATTCAGGAACACCAATCGGCTTAAGGTCAGGAATGAAGTCAATACAAAACTCAATGACCTCATCATTTTCATGGCCCTTCGAGATGATTCCTTCTGGCCTAGCACGGTTATGAACATATTTCTTCAAGACTCCCATGAACCTTTCAAAGGGGAACATATTGTGTAGAAATACAGGACCCAAAAAGTTAATCTCTTCGCAAAGGTGAACTAGGACGTGCGTCATGATGTTGAAGAAGGATGGTGGGAACACCAACTCAAAACTGACAAGACATTGCACCAAATTATTCTGTAACCTTGGTATGATTTATGGATCGATTACCTTCTGAGAGATTGCATTGAGGAATGCACATAGCTTCACAATGGCTAATCGAACATTTTCCGGTAGAAGCCCCCTCAATGCAACCGGAAGGAGTTGCGTCATAATCACGTGGCAGTCATGAGACTTTAGGTTCTGGAACTTTTTCTCTGCCATACTTATTATTCCCTTTATATTCGACGAGAAGCCAGACGGTACCTTCATGCTAAGCAGGCATTCGAAGAAGATTTCCTTCTCTTCTTTGGTAAGAGCGTAGCTGGCCTGACCCTGATGTATGCCGTCTTTTCCGTGCATACGTTGCTGGTCCTCCCGTGCCTCCAGTGTATCTTTTGTCTTCCCATACACGCCCAAAAAGCCAAGCAGGGTCACGCAAAGATTCTTCGTCACGTGCATCACGTCGATTGCGGAGCGGACCTCTAGGTCTTTCCAATATGGCAGGTCCCAAAATATAGATTTCTTCTTCCACATGGGTGCGCGTCCGTCAGCGTCCTTCGGAACAGGTTTTCCGCCAGGACCCTTTCCAAAGATTACCTCCAAATCCTTGACCACATCATGTACATCAGCACCAGTACGGTGGCGAGGCTTCATCCGGTGATCTGCCTCACCTTTGAAATGCTTGCCTTTCTTTCTTACGGGATGCCTTGTCGGAAGAAATCGACGATGTCCCAGGTACACATTATTCCTACAACTATCCAAATATATACTGTCGGTATCATCCAAATATATTCCGCCGCTGGAATCCCGATCTTCTTGGGATCGCGAATCCCCCTCGCCCCATTCTCCAACTACCCTCCCCCTACACTTCCCCCTCGACCCGTCCTCCTCCTTTCTCCGCACCGAGAACACCCGCCGCCTCCTCGATTGCTCGCCGGAACCGAGCACCGCCGCCGTGCCATTGTCACCCTGCCGCTCCACCCCGACCACCTCACCACCGTCCGACACCTTGATTCGCTCCGCCTTGCTCACCCGCACCTCCCCAACCCCTCGCCCGAGGTCCACTGTCATTGGAACACGCTCATCCGATGACCATCGATCTCACCGGAGTCGCCCGTCGCTCCAGCCACCTGCTGCCGTCTCTACAGGAGGTTTCTGACTCCGCCGTCGCCACCATCGCCATTGCCTCACCTTGCTAGACCTCGTGGTATTCTTCCCCAACGCCGAGGATCACCGTGTTTCTTTAGTACAGTATACAGTATTAGAGAAATCCACTTCCACAAGTCCTAAACATTTCATTCAGATCGTATATGAAATGACAGAGTTTCTCACTCCGAAAGATGGGAAGATAGATGCTTCAGGCAATCACTAGACAAATAATCAAAGAGCATACAACACTCTCTCTTAATTAACAGTGTCCAACGACAAGCAATATCTGCTGGACTGCAACAAGTACTAAAATTTCCTGAATATTGTCGCATTTCCAGTACCAAAATGAATATGCAATGCAATGAAACAGAGGACTGGTACAAACAAACTATAACAAAACATGAATCATATTCGGTACTACTTTGAAAAAACCATCTCTATCAAATCCGTCAAGCAGAAGTCATATAATGTAATCAAGTGTAACAAGGATGAGGTAAACAAGCCTCATCAACACGAAAAAGAATACTAGAAACTTACTATTGCCTTCTTAACTGGCTCAGAGAAACCAGTCTTCTTGCCATTGTGGCACTCCTTGAATAGATCAAACGCAGTCAACTCTTCACCCTTACGAGCCTCTTTCTGAAATTGTTCACGACACAATGGAACAATAAGAAACAATTGAAAGAATCACTATAGTAGCAAATGATAACATGAGAGATCCTTACCAAAGCATGCACATGGGAAATGTAGGGGCGAGAACCAGTTTTCTGATGGAACTTAACTTTGGAACGGTTCTCCTTGTTCGACTGACAGGTTTCCTACCATGGAAAAAGAAACATGAGAATTAATGGAGCAACCATAAAGGCTCCTACAAATTGCAATCCAAGTTGCAGTTCAAAAGTGTATGCAGCCATAATAGCATGAAAACAATGTTATCATCATCTCTCCAAGCAGCACAACGACGGGAAGATAAAACAAGCACAATAGACACAATGGTAAAGGGCTCATGGCTTTTCTGCCTTTCATTCACGAATTTACTTGCGGCTTTTCTGCCTTTCATTCACGAATTTACTTCTAGTACAACAAAGGAAACGGGCTCATGGCCCCTAACTACACACCACCACCGATTGTGGTGCTCGTGCCATCCCACGAGCGATCAGAGGGGGCGCCAGACTCGCTCTTGGCGCTAACTAACTCGAGCTATGCAGACTTGGGTTTATTCAGAAAACAACCTCAAACTACTGACGAAATTGACGAAACTGACAAAACTGAAGAAATAAACACTAGCTACTGCACACTTGGGTTTATTCAGCAGATATGACCATGATAGAAAGAGTAGATTTTTCACATAACAATTGATAATGTAATATCATGCATGTGTGTAAGATGGAAAATTTTCTCAAATTTTGAACCATTAATAATGTAATATCGATGCAAAGTTGAGATGGCAGGTAAACATATAGTAGAGTCACAATAGGCCACAATAGAGTTGAGATGATTTAAGTACGCCACAATACGCCACAATATTTTAATACCATGCACAGGAGTACTTTTCCCC
This sequence comes from Triticum aestivum, assembly GCF_018294505.1. Classification (NCBI taxonomy): domain Eukaryota; kingdom Viridiplantae; phylum Streptophyta; class Magnoliopsida; order Poales; family Poaceae; genus Triticum; species Triticum aestivum. The sequence continues at coordinate 443,906,982 of NC_057798.1, forward strand.
ACACAAATGATCAGAGAATGAAAAGAGCTACAATACTCAGGAGTAAGCTTGTGTGCTGAGTGAGAACAGCAGCTTCAGAGCACTTGCGTGTAGCTTCAAAACAGAAGCTTTGTTCGGCTGCAGCACTTAGAAACGGAGATGACGCCGCCCTACGTAGCCCGCTCTGGAGATGACGCCGTCCGCCGCCGTCTGTACTCCGCAGATGACGCCCTCTGCTGCCGGGCGCTGCCCGCCACCCGATGATGGACGGCCACGGCGCCACACTCTCCCCGCTTGGTGCAGATGATGGTCGGCCGCGGTGCCGCCCGCTGCCTGGCCGGCGTAGGTGATGGTCGGCCGCGGCGCCGCCCGCTGTCAGCCGCGCCGCCGCTGAACATGATTCTGGATTCTTTTTCTAGGTTTCGTTTCTAAGAGGGTGTTTGTTTCCAGGGACTTTTTTGTGTAGGGACTAGAAAAAGTCCCTCTTAGAGACTTTTTTACCAAACGGGAGGGACTTTTTAGGGACTAAACTAGGCATTTGGGACTAAATGAAGAAAACTCTCAAGGAGAGTCTTTTTTGGGACTTTTTGAGACTTTTCCAACAATGCCCCTCCATGCATCCATTGGCCCGCCACCCCATGGTGTTGTTTGATTGTTATTTTTCTATATACTAGGGGCAACATGGTCATTTAATAACCTCTAGGAAGGGACTAGGGACTTTTTAGTTTCTGAAAACAAACAGGGTGGGACTTTTTAGGGACTAGGGACTTTTTAGTTGGGACTAGAAAAAGTCCTAGGACTTATGAACCAAACAGGGCCTAAGTCATGGACTTGGCCCTGTTTTTTTTTCTTTTGTTCAGAAAAAGGGACACGTCCAGTTTTGGCCCAAAGAAGGCCCACTCATCACGTATATGTCCGGTTAAAAGGTTCTCAATCGCAATGTAAACATGTTGCCCGTTGAGGTCTAACTGGTAAGTGGCTATTTGGATGAGTGATTGATCTTTGGTTCGAGTCTGGTGCAGCCCCTTTTTTATCAACTTTACTTAATTAAACTACTGAGTTGTAATCTAGTCACCCTCATCTCCTATTATTATTGACAACTAGGAATGCCACGTAGACAAAATTGCTGAGTTGTCATCTACTCACCCTTATCAAGTTTTTATGATGATATATTTTGGTCATTATGGACTGAAATAAGGTAGTATGCACCATTCACATCTTTATGACCTTTCTATGAAATCAAATAACGACCTTTTGGCTCTGAATTGTCATGAGATTATAGGGGTTGAGCCCTTCTACACCCTTCATGACTAATTTGTGAATTTTGGTCATGGATCTATGACTAATTAAACCGCGGTCACTAATTTTTGTCATAGATGATCATTTTTCTTGTAGTGTTAGTATTTTGAGTTTCGTTGCTCTGTTTGAGTTGAATCTTTTTGCAAATCGTAGCAAATCACTTGTACCTACTGTTAAGATCTAATCCACATGATAATATTGCTGTAGGTTTGACTTTTGTTAGTTTAAGTCATTTGCTTGTTTCGTGTTCGATTTGGATCTTTTCTCGGTTTTTCTCGTGTTTCGTTTGAGTGATTGCTTATGTATGCTATTGTTTGTGTACGCTATATAACCCGGAGTGCGAAGCTTGTTACTACGAATCTCTAGAGTTTGCAGATCGTCAACAAGGCAAGTTACACTTTGATCATACTCCTTTATACCCAGTTTTTACTATGCATTAGTTCTGCCTCTCAAATATTTGCATGAGTAGGACTGGGAACATGTGGTTTGGTTGTAGTGCTTGAGGTAGGAACCTAATACCTTTGGATCACCCCTTTTTTATCAACTTTACTTAATTAAACTACTGAGTTGTAATCTAGTCACCCTCATCTCCTATGATTATTGACAACTAGGAATGCCACGTAGACAAAATTGCTGAGTTGTCATCTACTCACCCTTATCAAGTTTTTATGATGATATATTTTGGTCATTATGGACTGAAATAAGGTAGTATGCACCATTCACATCTTTATGACCTTTCTATGAAATCAAATAACGACCTTTTGGCTCTGAATTGTCATGAGATTATAGGGGTTGAGCCCTTCTACACCCTTCATGACTATTTTGTGAATTTTGGTCATGGATCTATGACTAATTAAACCGCGGTCACTAATTTTTGTCATAGATGAGCATTTTTCTGGTAGTGTTAGTATTTTGAGTTTCGTTGCTCTGTTTGAGTTGAATCTTTTTGCAAATCGTAGCAAATCACTTGTACCTACTGTTAAGATCTAATCCACATGATAATATTGTTGTAGGTTTGACTTTTGTTAGTTTAAGTCGTTGGCTTGTTTCGTGTTCGATTCGGATCTTTTCTCGGTTTTTCTCATGTTTTGTTTGTGTGATTGCTTATGTATGCTATTGTTTGTCTACGCTATATAACCCAGAGTGCGAAGCTTGTTACTATGAATCTCTATAGTTTGCATATCGTCAACAAGGCAAGTTACACTTTGATCATACTCCTTTATACCCAGTTTTTACTATGCATTAGTTCTGCCTCTCAAATATTTGCATGAGTAGGACTAGGAACATGTGGTTTGGTTGTAGTGCTTGAGGTAGGAACCTAATACCTTTGGATCACCCCGGGAATATACGTTATGCTTATTTATTGCTTAGCCATGCTCGTAGATGGGGACTGGATCGTGATTCACACATGGAAGTTTGAGAGTTATTTAATCATGGATAACAGTAAGGTGGTAACTTTAATATACATCTGGGTGGGTTGGTTGAGGCACCTGGGGAACCCAGTGTTGCCTATTTAAGGAAATCCCAGAGTACCCGTATGTTTTTTCCTATGGAATGCCACCCAGGCTCAAAGGGATCATAAGACTATTCATGCTAGAGACTTCCGTGTGCAGCCACAAGCCATTATGGGCTCTGGCATAGTTGAGTAAGTTCCATGCGCTCTTGAAGAGGTGGACTAGCAGATGTAGGGGAAAGTAGGTGTACCGGTCCGCCCAAAGTAGAGAGTTAATGCTTCAGAAAGACTATGTCTCGATCATCCGATCATGGGTACGGTCGAGTGTGGGCAAAAGTGCGCAAACCTCTGTAGAGTGTATAAACTAATCATGGATAGCCGTGTCCCCGGTTATGCACATCATGAGTATCTAGTAATTGAATCTATTGATGTGATCTCATCACGTTACTTTAATTAATTTGATTTGGGATAATGATGATACTTTTAATTGGGATTTGAGTTGGGGTTACCTTCCCAAATACTGGGCAACTTGGCGTAGTTAAATAAATTTATTCCATTGTTGTAGGATAAAACTAGATTTATGCAAAATCATAAACTTACAACCTCCACCAGCCAAATATTGCCTGTAGATATAGTTCTTGCATTTCATTGCTTTACAGTGTAACTCTGCCAGTATATTCAATGTGCTGACCTACACGGCTGCAACGTCTCATGTTGCAGACTACTCCGACGACGAATAAGGTGCAATAGGTCATTGTTTTGCACTCAGCTATGCCGTTGGAGTTGGTGGACTCATTTACCTTTGAAGCTTCCACAGTTATCTAGTTTAGATGGCCTTCAACCATGATTATTGTGTAATCATACTCTTTATGAGGACTCGATGTAATAAGTGTGTGATTGAAACTCTGTTATAATTCCTTGAGTACTATGCGTGTCAGCATTACCGCTCTAGGGATGACACTGATGCACAGAGACTTGACCGCTTGAGGTCTGGTCGCTACAAGATGGTATCAAAGCATACGCTGACTGTAGGATGCGACCACTAGAATGAGCCATAGGTTTTCTCTTCTCTACTCATTTCTAATTCTCCTCTCTTTCTACTCTATAGATGGCGGATCCCAGGAACAAGTTCACTTAGTCGGATGACGACACCCCTTTCGTACGCCACTTGAAGGAGGTCACTAAGTATCTGAACATCGGACTACCAAGCTTCACGGGGACTTTCTCTACATCTGTACCGGAAGAGGATCGCTGGAAGATCAAAGTCTGGGTACCAGCTGGGAGGACGTTTGCGCCAACAACGGAGCCTATTGATTTCTACCTGGATGCACCAAGCTGGAGTATAGGAAAGAGCATGGCACCACATATCACCTTTGGATGCATATGTGAGGTGTATCACAAGGAGCTGGAAAATACCATTTACCAGATATGTGGCCACCGAAATGACAAATGGGAGATGATTCGTACCAGGAGGGATGGATCAATTGCAGCCTACATTCAAGAGATGGGAGATCATATTCGTCGACAAGAGAATCAACAAATTATCCACATGAAGAAGATCAAGAAACTGGTGAAGAGAACCAACGAGCTAGAAGAGGAACTCAAGTCTACACGCGATGGATACGAGGAAGAGATTATCGTACTGCTGGAGAAGCATGAAGACCTGAAGAGGAAGATGGGAATATCAGTGGAGAATATCAAGGGAGCAACGGAGCTCCTTCGGAGGACTACATCATCCTGGACGACACCGACACGGATAGTGATGCAAACGATGACAGCGATGACGACTACGCTGACGAAGGTGGAGCAGATATCATGGAGTCTTCCTCTGATGAAAATTTCTAGATGACCACCATTATAACTAGTAGTATTTCCTCCAAGTAGTTATCAACGATCGAGTTTGTAATCCTAGGTTAGAGCGATTGTGTGATCTTTGTGTGCTATTGAATGAAGTGAAATTGATTGTGTTTGTCTCATGAGCATTATGGGCAGTGAATCTTTCTTAGATCTCATTCTATTCTGTTTTCTCACCCCTTCTAACCCATCAGATGCCTCCGAGACGTGACAATGGATTTGCCTTCCTACCGGAGCTCATTCAGTTGATCCAGCAGCAGAATGCCTTGATGCAGATACTAGTTCAGAACCAGAACCAAGACAGCAGCAGCAACAGCAAAAACAACAACAACAATAAAAACAACAAAAACAACAAAAACAACAACAACAACAACAACAACAACAACAACAACAACAACAACAACAACAACAGCAGCAGCAGCAGCAACAACAACAACAACAACAGCAGCAACAGCAACAACAGCAACAACAGCAACAGCAACAATAACAG
>NC_057798.1:443913841-443920130 GCF_018294505.1 Triticum aestivum
ACAACAACAACAACAACAACAACAACAACAACAACACACCACCACCACCACCACCTGTTGATTACCTAGCCCATTTTCTAAGGTTGAATTCGCCAGTGTTCTCTAGTAGCTCCGAGCCAATTGTTGCAGATGATTGGCTCCGCAAGATTGAGAGAGAGCTGACCACTGCAGGATGCACATATGCGGAGACAGTGCGCTTTGCCGAACATCAGCTTGATGGACCCGCGACATCATGGTGGGAGAATTTCACAACCACTTACCCTATTGACACTTTTACATGGGATCAGTTTCAGCAGGCTTTCCGCATTGCCCATGTTTCAGCTGGAGCTATGAGCATGAAGAAGCGCGAGTTTCACAACTTGCGCCAAGGAGGACGTATAGTGGGCCAGTATTTGGATGAGTTTAGCAAGTTAGCACACTATGCCCCTGATGACGTAGCTACAGACGCCGCTAAGCAGGAGAAGTTTTTGGAAGGACTGAATGATGAGCTGAGCATGCAGTTGATGGTGTCAACATTCAACAACTACCAGGAGTTGGTAGACAGGGCTCTCATGATTGAAGGCAAGCAGCAACAGATTGATAATCACAAGAGGAAGTATGGACAGGCACTAGTGCAGAACCGGGCTTTAGTGTCGGTTCGTGACGGCCTTTAGTGCCGGTTGGCGAACCGGCACTAAAGAGTGGGGACTAAAGGCCCCCCCTTTAGTATCGGTTCGTCACGAACCGGCGCTAAAGTGCAAACACATGGCACGAGCGAGGCCCGGGTGCGTGTAGGACATTAGTACCGATTGGTAACACCAACCGGTACTAAATGTTTGGGTGTTTTTTTTAATTTTTGCTCTAATTTTGTGTTTCCAATTTGTCTTTATTTTCAATTTAATTCTTTTTTGTTTGCTGGTATTTCACGATACTACAAATTGTACACGTTATGCATATATATTAAATAGATTTTCTCGTACGTAGAACCGCATATATATATATATATATATATATAATATCATCGAATGTCTCACAGCCAACACCATTAATTAACTATTCACACATACACATGTATATACATATACAATTTCTCCTACATGTTGCCTTGGTGCCTTCGGAGCACGATGACAAGTGGTTCATGGGGGCGGTAGCGGGTAATAGTATTCTCCTTTGGGATCTATGACCTGGTCGAGCAAAAATCCGGCTATTTCCTCTTGAAGTGCTTGTATGCGGTCCGATGGTAGGAGCTTATCCCGCACCGATCTGAACTGTTAAGGAGATCAATATGCATGTGCGTTAGTTGTGTGACTAGATATCGATAATGGTGTGAATAGTGTTCTGACAAAAACGTACCCAGTCCTGTCTATCAGATCTACTCCTTTCACACGTCATCATGCGAATGTTCTCGCAAACGTAGAATGCACACAGATTATTCCCCGACGCCTGCCTCAGGGCCTTTATGAGAATGGAATTGAATTAGATAATGATTAATCAAGCATGATAATTAATTAATGATATTGAAACAAGAATTAAAGAGATGGTAGCTAGCTAGTACTACTTAATTACTTACCTTGGGTCGATGCCAAAACAACTTTTTTGGCCATGTGCCTGGAGTCACCTTGATGAACTTTGCCCATGGCCTACCCGCCGACAAAGAAAATTAGTAAAGGGGTTATTAAATAGTTCATATCAGGAACTAATAGTTAATAATGATTGAAATTACCTGTTGACTATCCCCTTCACGATGGTGTAGTCTTTATCTTCTTTAGTTAGTGAGTCCAGTAGTTCAACTTTTCCTTCCTCAACTTTAATGTCTAACAAGACCCAGTGCCAACTGCATACGCACACATTTGCATGTCTTAATTAAGCGGGCATGTGCATAATATTAATCAACTACCGTAAACCGTATACACTTAATTATTAACATCTAGCTAGCTAGTAAGAAAAAACAAAATTCGTAGTACAAGACAGTGTGACTCACGGGAAGTTGTAAGGAAGTAGTATATCTTCATTGGTATTGAGGAACTTCAAGAACTCTAGCATGCTTTCCTCTACAGCAGCTTGACAATGTTCAATCTCCCATATGTCCTGATTAATGGTATTTGGGTCAATGAACCCAACGCCATAGCGTCCAACTTTTTTCATTTCATACATCTTCATCCTGCATATAATACCACAGAAAAAGAATATAGTTAGGATAATTACATATAATGATTGATCAAAATTATCACTACATAACTAGTTTGAGACTTAAATTACAGAAAGAAATCACTTACAGACAATAGCAACTGACGATAGACTTGTCGAGTGCATCTTGATTAAATAACTGAAATAGTTCTGGATACTCAATGGCGAGAGCTTTCTCATGGTAATAATGCTCATGCTTGACATTCGCCATGAGGGGCTCTCAATTGGAAATCTTGGCAATGTTCATGTACCATTGATGCAATTGATACATTCTCGTTGGGAGGTCCTTAACCTTGTCTGGATGGACCAAAGGTTTGCCCCGGACATATTGCCATGCTATTTCCGATTCTTTAAGCGTAGGCATGGGCTCGATTTCGAGGAGTTGTCCAATAGAGATATTGAGCATTTGAGCCTGCATTATATGATCCTCTGTTATTACCACATCGCCATGCTGGGGAACGCTAACGGTTTGCCCACAATAATATTTGGCGCGGGTACTACTCCTCTCATGTGTTGTTGGCACAACAAGCGGGGGGATCGCTTGCGCCGCCTGTTCTCCCAACTGGGGAACGGTTTTCTCGCATTTTTTGCCAGCTGCTTGTTGGCTCGAGCTTGAGCTCGCTTCCTTCTATTGTCGTGCTCGATGTGCCTTCCTGATTTGGCGCTCATAGTCTGTGTCAACAGGGTTGGGAGCTGGTTCTCTAGCCATACGAATGAAGTGGTCAATTACTTTCTCAGGAACTTTCTCCTTTGGCGGCGGTTCCGGTTTCGGTCCAAAATGGGCGTCCACTTGGGCTTGCACTATGGCTGCATTTTGCTCCTTAGTCATGTCGTAAGGCCTTTGAGGAAGAGGAGCGAGGTTTGGACCATATTTATATCGCTTGCCTTTGCCTGTACTTCCTGAACTACCTCGACTCGTGCCGCTACGCACCAAAGCTGCGGGATGTCTCTTCTGCGATTGCTGAGACGGCGGAGCCGACTGACGTGGAGTTGGACCAGGAGAAGTGGCCTGACGATGTGCCGGACTTGAAGCAGGAGGTGTGGCCTGACGCTGTGTAGGGCTTGAAACCGAAGGAGTCAGCTCACGCGTTCGGGGACTTGGAGGAGGTGGCGGACTTCGAGGAGTCGTCTCACGCGTTCGTGGACTTGGAGGAGCGGGAGTCTGCTGACTCGGTGGCGGACATCCAGGAGGAGTCGGCAGACGACGCGGTGTCGGTGGACTTCGAAAGATGATGCAATCCTTTCTCCATAGGATGATACGATGTATGGCCTCTCCCAGTGTGTGCTCGTCTTCACCTCCAGGAATGTCAAGCGTTAGCCCCGAATATGGGTCCACCGCTTCATCAACCATGACACGAGCATAGCCCTCTGGAATCGGGATGCAATGGTAGGTTGCTTTGGGGGTAACTGGAAAAGCAACGCCGTCCGCCACCTTCATGGATATGTTCTTCATTTTGGAGTGTAGCTCACAGTTAGTGTTCTCTATGATGTCATCCACAGGGTATGTATCCAGGAGTGTGTCGCCCGGGGCAGAACCAACGCTGCTTCTCGGCATGGATGGGGCAGTGCTATCCAATGCTGGACGATCATCCGCTTGCTGCTGCCGCTGCTGAGACCCCCTTTCCTGGCTAAGTGATTCGATCTGCTATTGCTGCTGCTGGAATTTGAGTGCCAGGTCCGCGTGCCTTGCTTCTAGGCCTTGAAGGCGTTCTGCGTCCTGCTTCCTCTGCTCCTCCTCCAGCTTCCTTTTCTTCTCCTCCTCCATCTTCCTTCTTGCACGGCTCCTGTAGTCCTTGTTCCATTCTGAAAAGCCCTCATACCAGGGAATAACGCCCATGCCTCGTGTTCTTCCCGGGTGTTCAGGATTTCCCAGGGCGCGCGTAAGCTCGTCGTATTGGGCGTGAACACCCCCCTTCGAGCTTCATCTATTGCGTCAATTATCTTTTGTTCGGCTCCTTTTAGACTTGCCTTCTTTGAAACTCCGCCTGTCTTCGGGTCCAACGCTCCCCCATGCACATAGAACCAAGTTCTGCACCTGGGGGGCCAGTGCCGGGTAACCGGAGTGACCCCTGCATCCTCCATCTCTTGCTCAGACTTATCCCACTTAGGCAATCCCACCACATAGCCACCTGGACCCAGCCTATGTAACTGCGTCTTTCTTGCGGAAATTGCCTTGTTTTTAATCAACCGTTCCTTAGATATTTCTGAATCCTTGAAAGTCACGAAATCGTCCCAGTGCTCTCTTTGCTTCTCTAGTGTTCCCTTGAATTCTGGAGCCTTCCTTTCATTAGCGAGGTAGTTGGCCCATACAGTTTTCTTGTGGGTGTTGAATGCAATTGCCATCTTCTTAAGAGCAGCGGCCTTGACTTTCTCCACATCTGCTTCAGTGAAATGATCTGGTAGGGTGAAATGTTCCATCAGAGATTTCACAAGGTCTTTTTTGGCTCTTTTGTCGACCCAAGTAACACCTGGATGTTTAGTCTTTGGCTCTTTCCATTCTTGAATGGAGATCGGGAGTTTGTCCTTCACAAGAACTCCGCACTGACGAGTCCACTTGTTCGCAATGTTCTTAGGCGTGAGGGGTTTGCCACTAGGTTTGATGGATTCGATGTGGTACTTTACACCATCCTTCAACAATCTGCCCGGGCCTCGCTTTGTCTTGCTGTCTGTAGAAGCAGATTTGCTCGATCCGGAGGGCTGAAAGAAGAAAGATCGATTCGTTAATATATGATGATCACCATGATGCATGCTTATATAAATATACCTCGCCGGTAGTGTTTGTTATTTGAAGATCAGCATTGTCTGTGTCATCACAAACATTGTCTATGTCATAATCATAATCATAGTTCATGACTTCATCAACCCGGTCGTCGAGATCGAATATCTTTTCATCACCCTCTCCGGTATTGTTAAGATACTGGGAGCCGTCATCTGCTTCATTCAGATCATCTAGCCTGTGAGGGCTGCGTATGATGTCGAACAATTCCTCCTCTCTCTCTCTGCCGGTATTGTCCGCCATAGCTTTTACTTTACTAATAATACAGAAGAAATATAAAACAATTTAGTATTCAAATTACAATGCATGGATGCAATTAATCAATAAGGAAAATCTGAATCTCGAATACATATATAATCTCGAATATGTCATCGTCTTAATATATATAATCTCGAATACATCGTCTCGAATATTATATATCGAATACATCACTGGCTAGGTACCTAATAAAGATCGAGTACTACAGAAGAATCTAGGGTGCCACTCGCGGTTCCTGGGGCGCGGGCGGTGCACACCCAAAGAGAAGGAACCATCACAGGATCATATCTCCGGTCATCTGCCCAAAGAACCCGCCAAGTAGTGGAGAACCTGACGTCGTCCATAGCAGCCATGTAGTGATGGACGTGCTCATCTTCCTCCCTGACACGGCGACGCACCACCTCCAGCGGGGCCGGCTGCTTCTGCACCGAATGTGGCCCACGCGAACGCCACCAAAGATGATCAGGGTCGACGACGGGACCCGAGGTCGGGTTCCTTACCAAGCGGCACGCACCTCCAGGTAGCACCTCCCAGTGCCAGCCCGGCAGAGCCCAGTCCCGGACATGGGTCCCCTGAAGCAGGACGTCGTCGCGAACGGGTCGACGGCGAGGATGCGGGCCGGGCATATCGTCGAGAACAAATACTATATGCCCGTAAAAAGTAACATTTTTTAAATGATTGGATTGTGATAACTAAAATTTTATATATATATGCAAATTCTAACAACTTGACATTAATATAATTCATCTAACTAAAACTAATTCTAAAATTTCCTGATTATATAACTAACATTTCCATAACAATTATAATATTTATATAACTAAAAAACAGAAATATTGCTAACATTTCTATAAATATTTCTACAACTAAAAAACAGAAAACATTTATAACATTTCTATAAAACTAACATTTCTAATATATATAACTAAAAAACAGAATAATTTCTAACATTTCTATAACTAAAAAACAGAAAAATTTATAACAAACAAACTAATGTGTGTAGTGTGTGTGTGTGTAGTGTGTGTGTGTGGTGTGTGTGTGTAGTACTGTGTGTCTGTGGACATGGCGGCCGGGGCGAGCTCACCGGCG
>NC_057798.1:444220736-444299968 GCF_018294505.1 Triticum aestivum
GGAAAAAAACAATAGTTGTTGGTTCTGATAAAACACAAGTTTTTTTTTTTGAAAAACCAAATGTGAATTTTGCAAAGTCTTGAAGAGGCACCTGTTTTCTAAGAAAACCTGAATATTTGATAAAGTTCACGAGTTTTAAAAAATCATGATTTGTTTTTAACAATGAATTTTCAAAAAAATTGATGAATTTTAGAAAAGTTCCAAATCTGAGAAGAGTTCACAAACTTGGAAAAAGTTCATGAAGTTTAGAAAAACACAGTTAAAAAGTTTACAAAAACAAAAAAAAAAGGAAAACACAAAGAGAAAAATAAAATCAGAAAACAAACCCTGGTCGGAAGCTTCTAGAAGATTCACAAAACCATTTGGAAGCTTTTAGAAGCTTTCATGAAACTGGATGGTGGATGTTTATGTAAAAGAGCGCAACCTATATGGGCCGGACATTCCTTTGTAGGTGTGCGCCATGTACAGAATTGCCTATAAATAGCGCCTTGAGTGCCAAATAGGAATTGACAAAAGGAGGACGGTGACGGACAAACGGACGTGCCGACGGATGGAAAAGAATGAAAAATAGTGAGGACTGCAATGTATTTAAAAAACACTATCACAATTCAGGTAGGTGTCCCTCAAAACTACCGCTCTACAAAATGTCCCACAAAATCACGGACGAGGTCACAGACGTCTCTTAGCATCGAGCCAAATGAGTGGGGCTCCGGACGGGACGGCGGGTCCGTGGGGAGCACATCGTTCCGTGTCCGTCACCTCTAGTAGTTACGGTTGCTGCAGCGGATGCAACTTCAGCGGCGAGGGGAGGACGACGACGTGGACACATCCATTCTGCAGCTGCCACTGGAGCCGAAGCACATTGTGTTTGAAGGCGCCGTCTGTGATCCATGCCCCTCGGTGTCTTTCATCTTGGTGAAGATGGTCAGGTCGGCCTTTGGAGCTCGGTGGCGGCCTCCTTGCAGCCGGCCGTAGTGGCCGTCGACTCCTCCCTCCGTCAAGCTTACACTGCCACTCGCCATGACCATATGTACTAGGGTGGGGCCCACATACAACTTAACGGTCAAACTACTCAATGACGTGTCAGACTTGACAGATGGGCCACCTCCGGGCTGTCATAATCCGGCTTAAAATGCCTGAATCGGCACCTTATCAAAAGTGGTAGTTTTGAGCCAAAAAATAGACAAAATGTTAGTTTCATAGGACTTTTTGTAGCGTTTTTTTAACATCAGTACAGACACAAGCGCTCATATACACGCGCATACACTCATCCCTATGAACGCACACATGCATACCCTACCCCTATGAGCATCTTCGAAAGACCGAGTCGGCATATCATCTTGAGATTTACGAAGTCACCATAGGCGTCTCGTCGTCGACGGAAACATCTCCTCCCACTGAATGTGCATCGCCGGAAATCCTAAAATAAATACAGAAATAAATGCGAGCACCAGGATTTGAATTCTGATGGGCTGGGGATACCATAATACCTCTAACCATCCAACCACAAGTTGGTTAGGAATAGTTCTGAGGGACACTTGTCCGAATTGTGGTAGCTTTTTTCTGTTAAATTCTACTTAGAGAGATAGGGAGACCTGCGAGATAAGCTTGTACTCCCTCCGTCCGGAAATACTTGTTATCAAAATGGTTGAAAATGAATGTATTCAGAACTAAAATGCATCTAGATACATCCATTTTAATGACAAGTATTTCCGGACGGAGGGAGTACGATACTGTCAACGACGTATGCATACATACAAGAGTGTCAATTTAGCTCGCTGGAGTTGGTAGGGAGTCCAAATCCGATTGAAGCCCCAAGGGAAAACGAAACAAATGTCTAGCTAGGACGCCCTGGTCCGTCGCGCTAGACAGGGATCCCATAGCAGCTAGGACGCTCCGTCGACGCTGGACATCAAACGAGAAACAAGTGCACAATTCCAAATTGCAAAAGTCCTGGTCCTTCACTGTTTCCGTGGAAAGTACGATTTGGGAGGGAAACGAGATGCAAAAAAGTTGGCCCTTCATTATTCCCCGTGGATTGTTTTAATTATATTTTTACATATACTTAGAAGACAAAGTATTGTTATTAGATGTATGTCTATCTGTAACTGTATTTTTTCTAAACCGAGGCAAAGATTTGTCTCATTAATTAATTGAAAAAGAGAGTTTATAGTCCATTACGTCGGCTCCACAACATAGCCCATCATACAAGTACAACGCCATCAAAAAATAGGATTACTCTCTCAACATGATAGCGCTCATGTGCTTAGGCCCTGCGGGGATCCATAGTCTGGCCTTGTCCTGGATGAGATCATATCGTGTGTTTGCACGTGGCTACACATGTACAATTCCCTTTTTTGATTGTATATAAAAGATATCCCAATATATATGGATTTATTATGGTAGAACCATCCCACCCAACTTTAAGTCCTACTAGAGGCTTCCTCGCAAAAAAAAAAGTCCTACTAGAGGCTAACCCCGGCTTCGTTGCGCTGTTTTTCATTTGTGGGTTTAACTCTTTTTTCTCTAGCAGGTTATTGCAGTCAGTTGTTTCATTATAATTTTGTTTGTGTTGGCTTGGGTCATAATTATGTCATGGCGGTGTTTTTTCCCATTCGTATATCATGTCGGGCTGTTGTTAGAGTTGGTATTTGTTCTAAAAGGAGAGTAGAGTTATTTTTTTCTGCGAGCGGAGAATAGAGTTGTTTGCTGCATGGTTGTGGTGTCCTTACATGTTTCAAGTTCAGTGTCAGCCGGTGGTGATTGTGTAACTCCTTGGGAGTTCCTATTCCATACTTAGACCGTGGAACTACTGCTATAACGCCCACATTGTTAGGTCCATAAAGCTCTCGCTCGCTCGGCTCAGCTCCCTGCTTCACTTGCTTAGTTTTTTTTTCTGCTCGCTTAATTCTAGCTCAAGAAAAACAACTATCATTTTTTATTTGAAAAACTTCGCTAAATCAATAGATGTTCACTAATATTTAAAAAAAATACTGGATTTTAAAAATGTTTCAAATAAGAAAATGTAAAAATTAGTCAAACAAAAAAGAAAAAAAAATTATTTTGTACACGAGTTAAACCCTCCATCATCATTATGTAGTGAGAAATAGTGTTTCACGAAAATATAGTTTCACTCCACTTTATATATAAAGGACTGACCATGGCCAAACAACAAATTATTCAAGTGCAAGGAAACTAAAAAAATAGGTCTACTATGACAACCTCTCTTTATTCGCTAAATAAAACCTCCCTTTATTATGAAGCATTGACCATAGCCATACAACAAATTATCCAAGTGCTAAGAAAATGAAAGGAGTTCTACCAAGGTCCAAGGCAACGGTACATCACATGCCCAAAAGCGAAGAAAGAAAATCGATACACGACTCAGAAATAGTGTTTTGGTGGGAAGCAGAGTGATGTGTGCCGGTGAAGGACCCACGCTACAGTACGTACAAGCACCCTACATCATTACGGACTATCAATATAAGATCAATTAAACTACTTCCGCAAAAAAGGATCAATTAAATCACGTTCACAAATAAACAGGATTTACATGTACAACAGATCAATTAAATTACATCCACAAATGTGTTAAAAAAATTACATCCACAAATAAAAAGGATTACATGACACATCTTCCTCCTCGAACGTATATTGAACAGCTGAACTCGTAGAAGTACATAAGTAACACTGGACTAGTTTATTAAGGCTCGCATTATTCCGATTTTCGGGGCACGGTAGAATTTTTTAGGCGGTGCAGATAACGTGGCAGCACCACGTCAATGCAGTCCAAAGCAATTCCATGCGTTGTTCATCGTAGTAATCCAAGATCAATCATCACATGATGGAGCAGGCATCCGACGGGTTCTCCTCCGTGAACCATGGTGGCGGCATGAAGCAGGGTTGCTGCGGCGGCCAGGTGGGCGGCGGCCAGCAATTAGGCGGCTTGCCGCAGCCACAGCCACCGTGAGAGGGGTGTTGCGACTGCGAGCACTTACAGGGCTCTGGCTTGGGGGGCTCCGGCGGCGGTGGGGGAGGCGGTGGCGGCGGGGGCGGTGGCTTTTCGGCAGGGCAGCAGTGACATTGCTGCGGAGGGCAGTTCCACGGCGAGCTCTGGCACTGCATAGGGTACGGTACCGGGTACGGGTAGGGCATGAACTTGTATGTTGGTTTGGGCGGCGGCGGCTCTTTTTCCGGCTCAGGGCATTTTTTGGCCTCAGGTTTGCATGGTTTGTGCTCAGTCGGGCATGGTTTGGCCTCAGGTTTGCATGGTTTGTGCTCAGGTTTGCATGGTTTGTGCTCAGGAGCCGGCGGGCATGGCTTCGGGTGACATGGACATGGTTTTGGCGGCTCGGGCGGAGG
Organism: Triticum aestivum; assembly: GCF_018294505.1. Lineage (NCBI taxonomy): Eukaryota > Viridiplantae > Streptophyta > Magnoliopsida > Poales > Poaceae > Triticum > Triticum aestivum. The sequence goes on from NC_057798.1 coordinate 444,225,099, forward strand.
CGGGCATGTGCATGCGCATGGTGGTTTTGGCGGCTTGGTTGGAGCCGGCGGGCATGGCGCCTTCGGGTGACATGGGCATGGTTTTGGCGGCTCGGGCGGAGGCGGGCATGTGCATGCGCATGGTGGTTTCGTCGGCTTGGTTGGGCCGGGGTCCGCCGGCGGCGGCGGCCATTGTGGTACGATTTTGATATCCTTGACGGCCTTACAGGCCTTGCACCAGATCTTTTTGCAGAGCTTCTCCGCGTCGAATTTCCCACGGACGATCACCCTGTTGTCTTTGTCCTCGTACTCGGTCTTCTCGATGCAGTAATCCTCTGTTACACGTAAACACGACTTTTCAATTGCATGAATCCTCGTATGATCAATCTTACGTAAGAAGAACTGTTCAATATGCGCGGTTTCATTGCAAAACACTAGAAATAGTAATTCTGGAACAATTTCCTTGTTTCGAAAATACCATTCCCAGTGTAGGAATGAGCGCTGGTTTTACCTTTGAGTCACTCGAGAACATTCTTGATCTTCTTCTTGCAGCGGCAGCATTGCAGGTCTACCGTAATCACCAGTATACTCATCTGCAAACAGTCACACAGATGAAAACAGTCTGACCAAGCAATGGTATTTTCATAGCGCACCGAGCGAAACCTGCAATCCTAGCATCCTAACATATCGAATGGTTTTGAAAGTAAGAAAAACTAAGTGTCAACATTGCTTACCTCTCAACTCTTGAGTATGAAGGTTGCAGTGCCCATGGGCGAGTGGAGAAAGGGAGGAGGATGAGCAGGGAGAGGTGAACCGTGCGTTCCTTTATGTTGGGACTACGCCGAAGCCTGCCAAAAAAAATGGTGATGTCCCGTCTGGTCCGTCCGATCGCGCCTCCACTGGAAAGGACGATTTGGTCGTTTTCAGATAGTTCCTCTCGTTTTCTTGCTTTTCTGCTCGGTTCAGAAGTTCCATTTTGCTTACGAAGAAGGGATTACGATCTTGCTGATCCCTCTACAGTGTGGTTGCTTTTCGTGCTCTCCCTTCGGTTATGAGGCTAATACACGGCAAGGCAACAGTAATACTGACTTGTTTCTAAATCTAGTCCTCCTACCCAATGGGAGAGAACTCAGAAAACACAAAGCAATTTTTTCTTTTGACGATGCTACGGCGGGCTTACGCCGGCCTGAACCATTTTCATTATAAATAGGATTGAGATACAACACAGTGGGTACAAAAGATAGTACCCAACACAACACAAGCAAGAAGTTACAGAAGATACATGGAGCAACAGAGACAGCAAGATACAAAGAGCAACAGAGACGACAAAAGAAGAATTAAGAGTGAAACACGACAACAGCCAACACCGAGAACTTAGCACCCATCAGGCCATCGCTAGGTAGACTGAGAAGAGCGGAGCTAGCTTTGTTGGACTAGTCGAAAGGAGATCCGCCACCGAGAAGACAAAGAGAAGTCACCAGCTGCTTTGCGATCACTCTGCACCTTGAAGAGCTAGGAGAATCGCAGACACCGTCAAAGGGCATCCCACTACCTAGGCACGTCACGACAGAGAGAGCCATAGACCATGCCGAAGGGCAATGATCCGCCGAGACAGTCCTGCACCTCCTCTAGGCCACACCCGGCCACCATCACAAATAGAGGGATCCAATGCACAATGCAAAGCAACAAAACCTCAGGCGTCGTCGAAGGGTACCGAAACCCAAGACCTCCCCGCCGCCGCTAGGCCCCAAGAGATAGGTCGACCCTCTGAATCAGGGTGACCAAGGCACTAGTCGCCGCCACAGATCACATCCACTGCCACCACCTAACAGCCCGACCACCCAACACCCGCTCCAACCCAGACATCAGACAACCAACCGCGGATCCATGGCTCCAAAACAAACACCCCCAAGAGGGAAAACGCCATCGAAGATGTCATCGTCGTCCGATCCAAAGGACGATCTTAGGCTTTCGCCCGGAGCACACGCAATAGCAAGCATGGAAGTCCTCAATGATGCCTTCATGAATGGGAAACGGCACCCGAAGGCGTCGCCATCATTGTTGCCGACCAGGTCGACACTAGGCTTTCGCCTGGAACCTTCTATGCCAGTCTTCTCCGCATAGCCGGCCGCTGAGTCCGACAGCTTAGACCTCCCTGCCCTCCAATCAGTCCATGGCGAGCGTCCCCGCAAGGCCAGAAGGAGGCATCCGAAGCCATAATCGCTCACCTCGAGCCCCTGTACATACCGGAGTCAGGAAAGACCGAGCTGCCCGCTGCATCCAATCCCACGCCGTCAACCACCACACCCAACCTCCACCAGAGTAGACCCCGCCGACAGCACCACCACCGACCCCCCCAGCCGCAGCCCCGTTGACCGACAGACGAGCGAGCCACCGCCTTGGACAGCCAGATCTGGGAGCAGAGGAAACCCCCAGACCGAGCAAGGCAGTGGGCCCGAGCCTCCAGAGCGCTGCACTGACCATCACCTCCGCGACGACCCACCGTCTCCCATATGCAGCCATGGGCCGCTGGCCGAGGAAGCCGCCACCCCAAGGGAGCCAGATCTGGCACTGGAGCTAGGGATGAAAATGGAGTGGAGACTTTCCATTTTTCCGGAGGTAAAATGGAAACGGAAACGGAAATTTGCAAAATGAAAGTGGAAATGGAATTTTTTATGCGGAAACGGAAACAAAAACAAAACGCTGTTTTCCAATGGAACATGCATGAAAATGGAACTTTTTGTTTCCATGAGTATGAAATTTCGGTTTTTACTATAGATCTATAGCTGCTTTGTAGCACAACCACCAAAGAGAACACAATGACACAATTAGTAGAGAGGCCCAACTTCTACAACCACACATGTACTCAGGTGGACGCTATATGCAATTGTCCGGTACTACTTCAATACTACGCTAAGTTGCTAACATAATGATATTATTTTGTAGCCATGTTAACAACTTATTAAATTTGTTTTTTTGTGTATACTTCTGATTCAAGGGGTTTTTAAGTTCTGATCAATGCCTATTTTTGTTTCCATATCCGCTCTGTATTCGGTCCGTGTCCGTTTTCGGTAGTATCTGTTTCCGTATTCATTTTCGGGGTTTCTGTATTCGTTTCCGCTTCTGAAAAAAATGTGAAATCAAATATGATAGCACTCAGTTCCGTCCGTTTCCGCGGCGAGTCCCCGGGCGACCAGCCACCCACGCCACCACGTCGCCCGCGTCGCCGATCAGTGCCACCCCGCCGGCACGCGCCTCCGGATGCACGCGAGTCCCCGCCGCCAGACCGCGCCCCGCGCCGCCACGCCCCGCCGGGAGGAGGAACAACCGTCCCTGCCGCCGCCAGCGCTGCGTGGGCTTTGCCCGGCGTCGCCCTCCAGCGGCGGGAGGAGGAGAAAGAGGATGAGGGTGGAAGTAGCCGGCGGCGGCTAGGGTTTCTCCTGGGCCGCCCGTGCGGGAGCGACACGGGAGCGAGCGGGCGGTGTGATCACAAAGCAAAATTTGACTTGTATCCAAGTGAAAATCCTTGATCACCTGCTCCTCCGTGCGGCTGTCACCCGCAACATAATCGCCGCTAAATGGCGCTGGCGCTGCTCGTGCTCGATCTGTAGAACAATTTTCGAAGCTTGGGTTCAAAACATTGCGGCCTTGGACTGATTCGTTCTAATCCTTTTTCTTCTTCTTGCTGGTGCACTCCAGCTTTAGCGCCACGAGCTGCCGAGTCTTGTTTTTTTAAAAGAGACATCAGAAGACATATATCTGAAATTTATCAAGAAAATGCCGAAGGGCCTATTGCCGGTCTTTATTAGAGGGAAGAAACATCAGTACAGGTTGTGTACAGTCTAAGCGAGCTAGACTGAAGACCTGTGATTACAAGCCACTCTAGGGTTACAACCCCAGTTACAGCATATCAGCACAGAGAAACTATGTAACAGCGGAGCTAGTCCGGTAATTCAGCAATGCATCCGGCTGCTCTTCATATGGCTATGTCCTCTTTGCACAAGTCCAGCACCCTGTTGCACGAGCTGGCCAGCTGATCGAAGACCCTCGAGTTCCTTTCCTTCCATATCCTCCAATATAACAAGATCACCACTGTGTCAAAATTACTCCTTGCAGGTTTGGGAATCGACGCCCTGGCCTGTATCCACCAATCTTCCGTGGAGGTGAATCTGTCATCCGGCCCCTCGAAATCTACCCCAGCCCATGATTTAAAACAAAACCACAACTGCTGTGTGAAAAGGAGATGCGCATAGGACGAGGATCCCCTGACTTTGGCTAACCTGCCATTGAAACACTGACACATGGGTCCCACCAAGCATGGGCCCACTTGTCAGCGACACAAAGGCAGGGTAAGCCAGGGTTAAGCACGTCAGAGGATCTGTGTCCATGTGCATAACGGGCGGGAGCCGTTGGAGGGCCAGTTCCTGCGCTCCAGGTTGTCCGCCGTGAGGCATCTTCTATGAACCACAAGCCACCTGAAAAATTTGCATCGAGGCAGAGCTTTGGATTTCCAGATCGGTAAGATGCAAAGCTAGTGTTCCCCAAGAAGAACAACTGGTAGGCGCTCTTGACTGAGAATTGACGATCGTCCGTCCGGGTCAAGGGCCAGTATGATGAAAAGACAATTGGGCGCACACAGGCTACTACTCTACAGAATAAAATTACATTGCAAAATGTATTAGCTTTCTTCTTTGACCTTATCGTATGCTGCTCGTCGGAGATTGAAAATTACAATGAATCAACAGTGAAGGAATAGGACACTTACCTTCGCCATACCAGAATTAAAGACTGTAATTTTTTTCGCGAATACGCAAAGCTTATGTATCTTTTCATTGATAGAAGGGGTAGAATGAGTACATAGAGATACAACACATGACACAAACGCAGGCAGGCGTGAACATGGTGTCCGGAGCAGATAGACAAGGGATGCTCGGCCCGAACAGAAGATACATCACAACTAGACCTACCAAGCCCGAACCACGGGCGACAATGCCGAACCAACACGAATTCCAACATCACCCGAACCATCACCGGGGACACCGCGAGCAAGCTAGATAGCGCCTTCAAGAAGGAAGACGACGTCGAGACGCCGTCGCTATCCGGTCCGAGGTAACCAGACCTAGGGTTTCCCCTGAGCTCGAAGACGGGCAAAGCTGAAGGCCTTGGAAGTGCCTCCAAGAAGGAAACGACACCCGCGGGCGCCATCGCTGCCAGCACCGGAAAACCGAGCAGGGATATCTCTCTGGCCTGAAGCTGAGCAATCCCATCACTGCCGAGTCTGGAATCGAAGATGAGAAAGTCCATGTTGGCCGGAATCACCACGTCGGGAAGGGGTTGGCGGGGCTACACTTGCCGTCGGAGGGTGGCACCGCCCCCGCACCCACGAGCGTTGGATCCAGCAAAAGGGGAGGCTTTGAGGCCTCTGGGGTAGGGCAGGCGACGAAGTGAGCCACACGGAGGGCATGGGACGACGGCGTCCAGCAATGCCGACAAACTAGGACTGGAGAGACGCAGATCCGAGCTGCCGTGGCCTTAGCCACCGAGACATCGGCGCGCCAGGTAAGCTGGAAGGGACGCAACTACCTGATGACCGAGGCTGGAGCTGCTCGGCAAAGAACACCAGATGCGAAGGACACCGGACAGACGCGGGCCTAAGCCGTCGGGACCGGAACAATGCCATCGGGTGCCCGCCGTGAGGAGCTCCATGTCTGCCACAACCACAGATGCATCACCACGTCCCCGCGAGAGCACTCACCGTGGCTCGGGGAGGAGGAGGGCCGCCCGTCGGCCGGCAAGCTCGTGCAGCAGCTGGTGGAGGGCGCGCCGGGTGGGGTCCCGGGTAGGAGGCGCAGCAAGGAGGGCGCGCCCGCCGCGAGGAGGCCGGTCGGGGAGCGGCACGACCGGCTGGGGAGGGCCCAGATCCAATTGGAGGCAGACCGGGACGACGAGCCACGAGCCAGGGCGAGGCCACCCGCGGCAGCAGCAGGTCAGGGAAGAGCCGCAGGGAGCCGCCGAGGGAGGCCGCCTCCGCCGGTGGGGCCCGCCGGCGCCGCCAGAGACGGATCTGGGGGACGTGGCGGGTCAGGAGGCCAGCTGAGCAGGAGGAACGGCCCCGCCGCCGCCATCCCAGGGCCCGGCGCGGCTTCCCCGGCCGGCCCTCCGGTGACAGCAGCTGAGGTAGGCGGGAGGAGGGGTGGCGGGCCAGCGGCGGCTGGGATCCCCCGTGTCGCCCAGGTCGGGCGACGCGAGGGTCGGGCTGTGCCTACAATCGCTGCTCGACTTTTGAGACGAGATTTATTTGTCATTGAAGAAGCATTTGTTGAAGCATCATCCCACGCAGAGCAACTCACATTCCATCACCACCAGTGGAAGATATCAAAATCGTCGCAAGATGGCTAGCCAATTGTTTTCCTTGAAGGACACACCAACTATCAACTTGTGAAGAGAACAAATAGATTTGGGACACCAACTCTTACAGGCCTATTGACGAAGCCGGATGGCGTGGTAGAGAGAGACCGAAGGTACCTTATTCCAATATGACATCGCCGCCACACTTAGTCGATGTCACCGGAGAAACAAAACCTAAGAGTAAAAATGGGAACGAACGGATGGGTCCCCACTATTCTCACCATCAGACGGGAAAGAGAAGGAGGTCCGATGTGGCAGCGTTCGGAAAAAACTTGAAGACAACCACTAGGGTTGAGAGAGGCTGCCCTAAGGTATGCACTGCATGCAAAACTCTAAATAGGTGCGGGACGACGAGATCGAACAAGAAGTCTATGCATTCGAAGGGAACCACAATAACCACTAGGCTATCTTCTCAACTTGTGCACGCATGCTTTATTTTCCTTTTTATTTTTTTCTTCAGTTCATTTTTTTTTCAGATCTTCAGTTTGCAGACTTTTTTATTCGTTTCTTCTTTTTCCTTTTTCAATTTTTCTTTTCATTACGCGGATTTGTTTCAAATTCGTGATTTTTTGTTCAAAATCCATGAACTTTCTTTCAAATTCGCCAACTTCTTCTTCAAAATTGATGAACTTCTTTTCCCCAAATCCATGAACTTTTAATCAAATTTTGTGCAAATTGCACGAACTTTTTTTTCAAATTCGAGTGCACTTTTTTAGAAATTGATGAATTTTTTTCAAAATCAACGAACTTTTTTAAAAATTGATAAACAAAATCTATTCGATGAACTTTTTTTTTAATTGGTGAATCGTTTTACAAAATTTGATAAACTTTTTTAAAAAACCGACAAACCTTTTTCAGTTCTTTGTGATTTTTTTTGAAAATTGATGAAATTTTTTGGAAGTTGTTGAACTTTTTTTCAAAATTGATGGAATGTTTCTTTGAGTTCTTTGTGAACTTTTTTGAAAATTGTTGAACTTTTTTTTTTCAAAATTGATGGAATTTTTCTAATTATGTGAACTTTTTTCAAAATCCATAAACTTTTTGAATTATCTTTTTCTAAAAAAGTTTTTTTCCCAAAATGCCAATGTCAGCAGCATACCGATCAACCGTGACTAGTCAACCCACGAACCCAGCGAACTGTTTCTTTTAGTGAACCAGTGAACGAAACGATCCCCGAGCAAAGTGAATCGCTCCCGTTGGGCCGGCCCAGGAGGGGTAGCGCGCGGGAGCTGTTTCTCCTAACATGCGCCAGAAGCACATAAGAGCTCCCTTTGTAACTCCTATTGTTTTTGCCCGTTGATGCTAAATGAAACATTTAGATGGGCTGTTTTGGCCCACAAGTGACTTTTCAGAAATAAAAAAACTTTGTAAATAATTAGTTCCCTTTGTCCGGAACTAACTGTCAGTTAAACATATATATCTAGCACCGAAGTACGTCTAAATACATCTGTTTGTGTGACACTTAGTATGAGAGGGAAGGAGTACAATATTGCTTGAAGTTACATCGGTAAAATGCATCTTATTATAGATTGGATGCTATAATTTTTGTGACATACTCCTTCCGTCTGAAAAACCTTGTCTCTCAAATGGATGTATTCAGCACCAAGTTAGTGCTAGATACATTCATTCGAGAGAGAAGTTTGGGACAAGCTTTTTCGGATGGAGTACAAGATGTTTTGTTGGTCAAACTTAAGGTCAAAATTAAACCTTGAAGCCTTCCTATTGTGTCCTATCCTAACCCTAGGTGGCTAGCGTAAACTCTCCCATCTAGACTTCACTGGCAAACCCGTGGATTTGCCTCCCCGCTGCCTGCTGCTTCGGTGGGCGTTGGTTGGGAGCAGTACTGCAGGATGGTCCAAACACGACAGTACAATCAGAGACCCTTCGATGAAACTGTGTGTGGTGCATTAATCGCAAATGGTGATGTAATAAAATCGTCAAGAAAGGTACAAAGACGTTTGCGGTGACGGGGACATCAAACATGATTCAGATTATAGTTGCGTGTGTGATGCGTGGCATACAGTTCACTCGAATAAACTGTTTGCGATGAGCTTAACAACAGAAACGGGCAGCCAGATAAAAGTGTGTGCGATATACGACATACAGTTCACTTGGATGAACTGTTTGTGATTAGGCAACACAACAAAAACGGTCAGCCAGATCAAGGTGTGTGTGATAGAGGGCATACAGTTCACTCAGATGAACTGTTTGCGTTGAGCCAAGAGAACAGAAATATTTCAACTTAACAAGATGGGTGTGATACATGGCAAACAGGTCCGTAATTAGAAATGTGTGCGAAGACCGATAATAACAGAGACGATTGCTGCTAATAAGTCATGTATGTTGTGGGCAAACGCTTCCCGATATACAATTGTCAGCGATTGGTGAATTCATGACCGACGGTTTCCCTAGTATTGTCTGTGTGCGATGTGATTGCATATAGAACAACAATATATATACTTATAAGGACATGATTGCATAACCAAATTAAACATGCAATTATATAGGTGTCTAATACACACATGACATTTGCACACACCAAAGTAAACTATTACATGCATAATTAACTAGGATAAACAATCATCTGATCATCATCTACTTCTTCTTGTGATGCTTGCTGCCACTGCTGAAAGAACATGTGGTGCCCCCATGTTTGGTTTTGGTAATTGATGACAATTTCTATGGACTAATGGTTGCCTTGAGTTATATTTGAAGGATTTGTCCATAGGTTTTTCTTGAAGTCCATGTGTTGGTTTCAAGGAGTTTATGTGTTGACCAAGGTGCTATTAAGGATTTATCCAAAGATTGGTCATGTGTGAGTTGAGCTTATTGCAAGCATGTCTTGAAGAAGATGATTATGTGAACATTCATGTTTACCTTCAAGACATCATCTTAATGAAGAGAGTTGGAAAGATTCAAGGTTGATCAAGACTATGTACAAAGAGTGATCCAAGTTGATCAACACACAAAGCGTAGAAGATGTATCGAGAGGGATCAAGTGATCCCATGGTATGGTAAGCATTGTCCATTACGCTGAAGGAAATATGCCCTAGAGGCAATAATAAAGTTATTATTTATTTCCTTATTTCATGATAAATGTTTATTATTCATGCTAGAATTGTATTAACCCGAAACTTAGTACATGTGTGAGTACATAGACAAAACATAGTGTCCCTAGTATGCCTCTACTTGACTAGCTTGTTAATCAAAGATGGTTATGTTTCCTAACCATAGACATGTGTTGTCATTTGATGAACGGGATCACATCATTAGGAGAATTATGTGATGGACATGACCCATCCGTTAGCTTAGCATTATGATCGTTTCAGTTTATTGCTACTGCTTTCTTCATGACTTATACACGTTCCTCAGACTATGAGATTATGCAACTCCCGAATACCGGAGGAACACCTTGTGTGCTATCAAACGTCACAACATAACTGGGTTATTATAAAGATGCTCTATAGGTGTCTCCGAAGGTGCTTGTTGCGTTGGCATAGATCGAGATTATGATTTGTCACTCAGTGTATCGGAGAGGTATCTCTGGGCCCTCTCGGTAATTTTCATCACTATAAGCCTTGCAAGCATTGTAACTAATGAGTTAGTTGCGGGATAAAGTATTACGGAACGAGTAAAGAGACTTGCCGGTAACGAGATTGAACTAGGTATGATGATATCGACGATCCAATCTCGGGTAAGTAACATACCGATGACAAAGGGAACAACGTATGTTGTTATGCGGTTTGACCGAGAAAGATATTCGTAGAATATGTAGGAACCAATATGAGCATCCAGGTTCGGCTATTGGTTATTGACCAAAGATGTGTCTCGGTCATGTCTACATAGTTCTCGAACCCGTAGGGTCCGCACGCTTAACGTTCGATGACGATTGATATTATGAGTTTATGTGATTTGATGTACCGAAGGTTGTTCGGAGTCCCAGATGAGATCACAGACATGACGGGGAGTCTCGAAATGGTCGATACATAAATATTGATATATTGGACCATGTTGTTCGGACACCGGAAGTGTTCCAGTTAGTTTGGATAAAACCGGAGTGCCGGAGGGTTACCGGAAACCCCCGGGAAGTAATGGGCCTTAGTGGGCCTATAGGGGAGAGAGAGGGCCGCACCAGGAGGTGCCCCCCCAAGGGGAGTCCGAATAGGACAAGGGGAGGGGGGTGCGGCCCCTCTTTGCCTCTCCCTCTCCTTCTCCTTCCTTCTTCTCCTAGTTGGACTAGGAAAGGGGGAACCTACTCCTACTTGAAGTAGGTTCCCCCCTGGGTGCGCCCCTTGTGGCCGGCCGTCCCCCTCCTCTCCTCCTTTATATACGGGGGAGGGGGACACCCCATAGACACACAAGTTGATCTTTAGCCGTGTGCGGTGCCCCTCTCCACAATTTTGCACCACAGTCATATCGTCGTAGTGCTTAGGGGAAGCACTGCGCCGGTAACTTCATCATCACCGTCACCATGTCGTCGTGCTGACGGAACTCTCCCTCGGCCTCAGCTGGATCTAGAGTTCGAGGGATGTCACTGAGCTGAACTTGTGCAGATCACGGAGGTGCCGTGCGTTCAGTACTTGATCGGTTGGATTGCAAAGACGTTCGACTACATCAACCGCGTTACTTAACGCTTCCGCTTTTGGTCTACGAGGGTACGTGGACACACTCTCCCCTCTCGTTGCTATGCATATCCTAGATAGATCTTGCGTGATTGTAGGATTTTTTTTTAAATTACCGCGTTCCCCAATAGTGGCATCCGAGCCAGGTCTATGCGTAGATGTTATATGCACGAGTAGAACGCAAAGAGCTGTGGGCGATAATAGTCATACTGCTTACCACCAATGTCTTACTTTGATTCGGCGGTATTGTTGGATGAAGCGGCCCGGACTGACATTACATGACCGCATTCATGAGACTGGTTCTACCTACGTGCTTTTGCACAAAGGTGGCTAGCGGGATTCTGTTTCTCCAACTTTAGTTGAATCAAGTTTGACTACGACCGGTCCTTGTTGAAGGTTAAAACAACACACTTGACGAAAAATTGTTGTGGTTTTGATGCGTAGGTAAGAACGGTTCTTGCTAGAAGCCCATAGCAGCCACGTAAAACTTGCAACAACAAAGTAGAGGACGTCTAACTTGTTTTTGCGGGGCTTGCTGTGATGTGATATGGTCAAGGCATGATGTGATATAAATTGCTGTATGAGATGATCATGTTTTGTAACAAAGTTATCGGCAACTGGCAGGAGCCATATGGTTGTCGCTTTATTTTATGCAATGCAATCGCCATGTAATTGTTTTACTTTATCACTAAGCGGTAGCGATAGTCGTAGTAATAATAGTTGGTGAGACAACAATGATGCTACGATGGAGATCAAGGTGTCGCGCCGGTGACGATGGAGATCATGACGATGCTTCGGTGATGGAGATCATGAGCACAAGATGATGATGGCCATACCATGTCACATATTATGATTACATGTGATGTTTATCTTTTATGCATCTTATTTTTCTTAGTACGGCGGTAGCATTATAAGATGACCCCTTACAAAATTTCAAGGTATAAGTTTTCTCCCTAAGTACGCACCGTTGCTACAGTTCGTCGTGCCGAGACACCACGTGATGATCGGGTGTGATAAGATCTACATTCACATACAACTGGTGCAAGCCAGTTTTGCACATGCAGAATACTCGGGTTAAACTTGACGAGCCTAGCATATGCAGATATGTCCTCAGAACACTGGAGACCGAAAGGTCGAGCGTGAATCATATAGTAGATATGATCAACATAGAGATGTTCACCATTGAAAACTACTCCATCTCACGTGATGATCGGACATGGTTTAGTTGATATGGATCACGTGATCATTTAGATAACTAGAGGGATGTCTATCTAAGTGGGAGTTCTTAAGTACTACGATTAATTGAACTTTAATTTATCATGAACTTAGTCCTAATAGTATTTTGCAAATTATGTTGCAGATCAATAACTCGCGTTGTTGCTTCCCTATGTTTTTATATGTGTTCCTAGAAAAAACTAAGTTGAAAGATGATAGTAGCAATGATGCATGATATGTCTCCAACGTATCTACTTTTCCAAACACTTTTGCCCTTGTTTTGGACTCTAACTTGCATGATTTGAATGAAACTAACCCGGACTGACGCTGTTTTTAGCAGAACTGCCATGGTGTTGTTTATTGTGCAGAAAACAAAAGTTCTCGGAATGACTTGAAAATCCACGGAGATAACTTTTGGAAAATATAAAAAATATTGGCGAAAGAATCAAGGCCAGGGGGCCCACACCCTGTCCACGAGGGTGGGGGGGCGCGCCCCCTCCCCCTGGGTGCGCCCCCTTGTCTCGTGGGCCCCCTGATGCTCCACCGGCCTCAAATCCAACTCTATATATTCGTTTCATGGAGAGAAAAATTAGAGAGAAAGTTTCATCGCGTTTTACGACACGGAGCCGCCGCCAAGCCCTAATCTCTCTCGGGAGGGCTGATCTGGAGTCCGTTCGGGGCTCTGGAGAGGGGGATTCGTCGCCATCGTCATCATCAACCATCTTCCATCACCAATTTCATGATGCTCACCGCTATGCGTGAGTAATTCCATCGTAGGCTTGCTGGACGGTGATGGGTTGGATGAGATTTACCATGTAATCAAGTTAGTTTTGTTAGGGTTTGATCCCTAGTATCCACTATGTTCTGAGATTGATGTTGCTATGAATTTGCTATGCTTAATGCTTGTCACTAGGGCCCGAGTGCCATGATTTCAGATCTGAACCTATTATGTTTTCATGAATATATGTGAGTTCTTGATCCTATCTTGCAAGTCTATAGTCACCTATTATGTGTTATGATCCGACAACCCCGAAGTGACAATAATCGGGATACTTCTCGGTGATGACCGTAGTTTGAGGAGTTCATGTATTCACTAAGTGCTAATGCTTTGGTCCGGTTCTCTATTAAAAGGAGGCCTTGATATCCCTTAGTTTCCATTAGGACCCCGCTGCCACGGGAGGGTAGGACAAAAGATGTCATACAAGTTCTTTTCCATAAGCACATATGACTATATTCGGAATACATGCCTACATTACATTGATGAACTGGAGCTAGTTCTGTGTCACCCTATGTTATAGCTATTACATGAGGAATCGCATCCGACATAATTATCCATCACTGATCCAATGCCTACGAGCTTTTTACATATTGTGCTTCACTTATTTACTTTTTCCTTGCTACTGTTACAACTGCTACAAAACTTCTATCTTTACTTGCCACTGTTACCATTACTATCATACTACTTTGCTACTAAATACCTTGATGTAGATACTAAGTTATCCAGGTGTGGTTTGAATTGATAACTCAACGGCTAATACTTGAGAATATTCTTTGGCTCCCCTTGTGTCGAATCAATAAATTTGGGTTGAATACTCTACCCTCAAAAACTGTTGCAATCCCCTATACTTGTGGGTTATCAAGACTATTTTCTGGTGCCGTTGCCGGGGAGCATAGCTCTATTCTTTGAGTCACTTGGGATTTATACTGCTGATCACTATGAAGAACCTGAAAGACGCAAGAACTAAGATTTTCCCCTCAACTACGAGGGGAGGTAAGGAACTGCCATCTAGCTCTGCACTAGATTCTCCTTCTGTTATGAGTAAGCTTGCGACACCTAAACCTGCTACTGCTATAAATTTGGATATGTCACATGTTATTGATGATGCCACTTCTTCTATGCATGATACTTATGATGAAACTACTTCTATGCTTGATACTACTTTGCCACTAGGTGAATTTGTTGATGAACAACTTGCTAGGGTTAGAGAGAATGAAATTATTGATGATAGTGATGATGAAGGTTCTCCCCCTAAGTATGAATTGCCTGTTGTTCCTGAGGGTTATGTTATGGATGAAGAAACTGCTAGAGTTCTTTTTGCTTGCAATGATAAATCTGATCTTAAGAAATTACTAGCTAGACTTAAACAGAAAACTCTGAATGCTAGGATGAAATATGACCCTGCTTTCGCTACTTCACCTATCTTTGTTAATGATAAGGATTATGAATTCTCTGTTGATACTGAGATAATTACTTTGGTTGAATCTGATCCTTTTTATGGCTATGAATTTGAAACTGTTGTGGCACATCTTACCAAGTTGCATGATATAGCCACCCTGTTTACTAATGATGAGAAGTCTTGCTACTATTATATCCTTAAGATATTTCCATTCTCATTAAAGGGTGATGCTAAAACTTGGTTTAATTCTCTTGATCCTGGTTGTGTGCGTAGTCGCCAGGATATGATTTATTACTTCTCTGCTAAATATTTCCCTGCTCATAAGAAACAAGCTGCCTTGCGGGAAATATATAATTTTTTGCAAATCGAAGAAGAGAGTCTCCCACAAGCTTGGGGGAGGCTTCTCCGATTACTTAATGCTTTGCCTGATCATCCTCTTAAGAAAAATGAAATACTTGATATCTTTTATAATGGACTAACCGATGCTTCCAAGGACCACTTGGATAGTTGTGCTGGTTGTGTTTTCAGGGAAAGAACAATCGACCAAGCTGAATTTCTATTGAATAATATGTTGACTAATGAAAATAATTGGACTCTTCCTGAGGCAATTCCTGAGGCAATTCCTAAGCCAATTGAGCCAACTCCTAAGCCTATTCCTAAACCAACTCCGAAGAAGAGGGGTGTTCTATTTCTCAGTCCCGAGGATATGCAAGAGGCAAAGAAATCAATGAAAGAAAAAGGTATTAAAGCTGAAGATGTTAAGAATTTACCTCCTATTGAAGAAATACATGGTCTTAATATACCGCCTGTTGAAGAAACACATTGTCTTGATAACCCGACACAGGTAGTAAAGGTAAATTCTCTCTATAGATATGATAAAGTTGAAATCCCATCTACTAAATTTCATAGCCAATGTTTAGATGAATTTGATGACTTTATGGCTAGACAAGAAAGTTTTAATGCTTATGTTGGTAGAGAATTAAAGAGTAATGCTTTCGAGATTGGACGCTTGAGTGATTATATGGCTAGATTTAAAGGTGAACTTAAACTCATTAGAAAATATGCTTCTATGGTTACCACTCAAGCAGAGCAAGTACTTGAAGCTCAAAGTGATTTGCTTGATGAGTTAAATAATAAACATGATTTTGCTGTTAGAGTGGCTACTAGAACTGGTAGAATGACTCGGGAACCTTTGTATCCTGAAGGCCACCCTAAGAGAATCGAGCAAGATTCTCAGAGAAATAATTTAAATGCACCTAGTCCTTCTATAAAGAAGAAAAAGAAAAATGATAGGACTTTGCATGATTCTAGTGAACCTGTTGTAGACACACCTGAGAATCCCAGTGATATTTCTATTTCTGATGCTGAAACACAATCTGGTGATGAACATGAACCTAGTGATAATGTTAATGATAATGTTCATGTTGATGCTCAATCTAGAAATACTAATGATGTAGAGATTGAACCTGCTGTTGATCTTGATAACCCACAATCAAAGAATCAACGTTATGATAAGAGATATTTTGTTGCTAGGAAGCACGGTAAAGAAAGAGAACCATGGGTTCAGAAACCCATGCATTTCCTCCTAAACCATCCAAGACAAAGGATGATGAGGATTTTGAGCACTTTGCTGAAATGATTAGACCTATCTTCTTACGTATGCACTTAACTGATACGCTTTAAGTAAATCCTTATGCTAAATACATGAAGGATATCATTACAAATAAAAGAAAGATACCGAAAGTTGAAATTTCCACCATGCTTGTTAATTATACTTTTAAGGGTGGGATACCAAAGAAACATGGAGATCCAGGGGTACCAACTATACCATGCTCCATTAAATGAAACTATGTTAAAACTACTTTATGTGATCTTGGAGCCGGTGTTAGTGTTATGCCTCTCTCTTTATATCATAGACTTGAATTGAATAAGTTGACACCTACTGAAATATCTTTGCAAATGGCTGATAAATCAACTGATATACCTGTCGGTATCCGTGAGGATGTGCCTGTTGTGGTAGCAAATGTCACTATCTTAACAGATTTTGTTATTCTTGATATTCCCGAGGACGATAGTATGTCGATTATCCTTGGTAGACCCTTTTTGAATACTGCAGGGGCTGTTATTGAGCGCAACAAAGGCAATGCCACTTTTCATGTTAATGGTAATGAGCATACGGTACACTTTCCGAGGAAACAACCTCAAGTTCATAGCATCAATTCTATTGGAAAAGTTCCAACTATCATTATTGGAGGTTTTGAATTTCCTCTTCCTATTGTCAAGAAAAAGTATGATATTCTTATTATTGGGGATGTTCATATCCCTGTTGAGGTAACCTAGTGTTATTCGAAATTTCTACGGTTCCATGTTATTCGGAATGAGTTTGTTAACAAGACTTGATCAACCTTGTTAGTGGATTCCTTTTGATGATCATGAGATGGATGAAACTAGAAGGCACAACCTTCTGTACCCTCTTTTTACTTTCTGTTATTTAGAATAAATAAAGCAAAAATAGTATTATCTGTCTGTTTTCTGAATTATCCGTGCAATAAAAAATATCCCGAAAATAGAAGTGCTCCAAATGCCCTGCAAATTTAGTATGATTTTTATGGAATATTTGAGGATTTTAGGCACTGAGAACACAACAGGGGGGCAAGCACCTGGCCACGAGGGTGGAGGGCGCGCCCACTCCTCCTAGGCATGCCCCATGTCTCGTGGGCCCATGGTGGCCCCCTCGACTTATTCCTACACCCACACACTCCATCTTCCTCCCAAAAAAATCTCCATCCAGCTCAAGCATGAGTTCTAGCTCGTTTTGCTGCGATTTTTGATCTCCTTGATCAAAGCTCCATTCACAAAACTGCTTTGGGAGATTGTTGCTTGCTATGCGACTCCTCCATTGGTCCAATTAGTTTTTGTTCTAGTGATTTATTCATTGCAAATTTTTGCTGCATAGGTGACTCTGTTCTTGAGTTTGCATGTCAAATTTATGAGGTCCCAAGTAATTCTAATGCATGATATAGGCTCTAGGCACTTGTGGGAGTAGTTGCTATCAATCTTGTTTAGGTTGATTCACTTTTATTTTGAAGTTACTAAAAATTTCAGAAATTTTTCAGAGGAAAGAAATATGTCCAGGAGAATGTACCAAGGTGGTTCCTCAACTAAGAGAGGACCTAGGCGTGCTATGCGTGAGCAAGAAAATGAACCACCAAGGGAAGCTGAAGTGTGGTCTTGTGAATGGTCGTCAGAGGATTTTATGGTCAATGCAGGCATCAAGGATGAATTTGACGCATATGTGCGTAATGCCGAGCTTGAGGACTTCATACAAGATAAGTGTCCTCAGTACTACCAGTTGACTGATTCATTCGTGAGAAGTTTTAAATATACATCTTCACGTAATTCTCAAAATGTCCTATTTGATATTTATGATCAATCTTATACCATGGACTTAGAAGATTTTACTACTGCGTGCAAACTCCCACAGTGGGGTAATGTTAATGAACCCCACAAATCTGAATATAAAGACTTCCTTGCTAGTATCACTGTGGGAGAATCTAGGGATATAGCACAAGCTACCATAGGGAGCATTCATTTTCCTGCTATACATTATTTTGCTCTCTTCATTGGTAGATGCATTAACGGTAAAGATGAAGCATGTCACATGTGTGTCCCTGATCATTGTGTCCTCAAGAGTGCTGTATTAGGTAATAAAGATTACAACTTGGGGGCAATAGTTGCACGTAGGTTGCATAATAATGGTATATCTGGAGATTTATTTGGATGAATTTATGCGACCTGTGTTGCTAATTATCTTGGTATATCTCCACGTGAGGGTGATATGGAGTTGCCTGTCGCTTATTTAGATTTTGACGCTATGGCCAGGCATCATTTTCTTATGAGGAATGAACAATTCCTCCAGTATCAACTAATCTTTGACAGACGTCGCGCTATCCATGTTACTCTCCCTGCTCCTTCCCTTTTTGATTACCAGGCAAAATGAAGATATGTTGTCACCAGGGAGGAGGTAGCCGAACACGAGGGGAGAGCAGAGGCAGCTCGCCAACATGCTGCAGCTCAGGATGCGTTGGCTGCTGCATCTCCGTACGACCCAGTTATAACTTCGGATATCAGCCAATCTATCCTTGGCATTAGACCAACTTAGGCCAAAAGCCTAAGCTTGGGGGAGTATGTATTTCTCAACGACTTTACTTTCATGTTCACACACTATTCTAGTTGTTGGTGCTCATACTCTTTCATTGTATTATCCATGCTACTTTAATTTCTTTTTCTAGCTTTCTTCTTGTGTGTTTGTTAAACCTTAATAAAAACAAAAAAAATAGTTAGTTTAATTTCCATGCTTGTAGCAGTAATTAAAATGAAAACCCAAAAAGATTTCTCATTCTTCTTTTGCTTGTTGGGAGCTTTCCCATGTAAATAGTTTTATTTCTCTTCTTTCCTTTGGGGGTCAAGAGGAGAAGACCATAATGAAAATGTTTAATGTCTCTAATATGCATGATTGTTGATTTAGCTTAGAGCCCATATTACCTTGTATTCTCTCTTGAATTGAATGCTTGCAGATTCCAGCTTAGTCCAATGCATGTGCACTGTTATTATTATACACACCGTTCGATCGTGCAAGTGAAAGGCAATAATGAAAATATATGATGGACTAATTGAGATGAGAAAAGCTGGTATGAACTCGACCTCTCTTGTTTTTGTAAATATGATGAGTTCATCGTTCATGATCTAGCCTATTATGAGTAAACATGTTTGCAATGACATTTAGAGATTATAGTTCCTTATGCCATGCTTAATTAGCTAGGAGCTTATAATAGTTTACCTTGCGTGCCAACATGCTATTAAAATGGTTATGATGTGGTATGATGGGATGGTATCCTCCTTTGAATGATTCGAGTGACTCGACTTGGCACATGTTCAAGCATGTAGTTGAAACAAAATCAACATAGCCTTCACGATATTTATGTTCATGGTGGATTATATCCTACTCATGCTTGCACCTGGTGTAGATTAATTTTAATGCATGTTCATGACTGTTGTCGCTCTCTTAGTTGGTCGCTTCCCAGTCTTTTGCTAGCCTTCACCTGTACGAAGCGAGAATACTACTTATGCATCCAAACTCCATAAACCCTAAAGTTAATCCATATGAGTCCACCATACCTTCCTATATGCGGTATCTACCTGCCGTTCCAAGTAAATTTGTATGTGCCAAACTCCAAACCTTCAAATGAAATTCTGTTTTGTATGCTCGAGTAGCTCATGTTTCAACTAGGACTGTCTGTATCTTCCATGCTAGGTGGGTTATTCTCAAGGGGAGTGGACTCCGCTCCTCATTCACGAGAAAATGGCTGGTAGCCGGGATGCCCAGTCCCATGATCAAAAAGATCATAGCAAATCAAAATAATTAAAAAAAAACTCCCCCAGGACTGTTTTTGTTATGGACGGTACCCCGTTGTTTTGGATGGCCGTGGAGTGTGCTTGTTGGTGGTGGGGGAGTATAAACTTTACCATTCTGTTTGGGAACCGCCTATAATGTATGTAGCATGGAAGATATCGCCATCTCATAGTTGTTGCGTTGACAGTGAAAGTATACTGCTCAAAATGTTATTCATCTCTATTTTAAAATCGAGCTCTGGCACCTCTACAAATCCCTGCTTCCCTCTGCGAAGGGCCTATCTATGTACTTTTATGTTGAGTCATCACCCTCTTATTAAAAAGCACCCGCTGGAGAGCACACTGTCATTTGCATGCATTACTATTAGTTTATATTGGGTATGACTTGACTGGATCTCTTTTACCATGAATTACAATGTTTAGTCAGTCCTCAATCTTTAAAGGGCTTGCGAGATATCTTGTTATATCATATTATGATTGTTTTGAAAAAGTGTTGTCATCCGAGTTTTAGCTAGTTGATTATGCCATTGATATGAGTAAACATGAGACCTAAGTGTTATTGTGAATATGGTTAGTTCATAATCTTTGTTGAAAACATGAAGGCTGGCTTTACATATTTACAACAACTAGAGCAAACAGAGTTTGCAAAAGTTTTTCTTTATCACTTTCATTTTATCAACTGAATTGCTTGAGGACAAGCAAAGGTTTAAGCTTGGGGGAGTTGATACGTCTCCAACGTATCTACTTTTCCAAACACTTTTGCCCTTGTTTTGGACTCTAACTTGCATGATTTGAATGAAACTAACCCGGACTGACGCTGTTTTCAGCAGAACTACCATGGTGTTGTTTATTGTGTAGAAAACAAAAGTTCTCGGAATGACCTGAAAATCCACGGAGATAACTTTTGGAAAATATAAAAAATACTGGTGAAAGAATCAAGGCCAGGGGCCCACACCCTGCCCACAAGGGTGGGGGCGCGCCCCCTCCCCCTGGGCGCGCCCCCTGTCTCGTGGGCCCCTTGATGCTCCACCGACCTCAACTCAAACTCTATATATTCTGTTTCGCAGAGAAAAAATATCAGAGAGAAAGTTTCATCGCGTTTTATGACACGGAGCCGCCGCCAAGCCCTAATCTCTCTCGGGAGGTCTGATCTGGAGTCTGTTCGGGGCTCCGGAGAGGGGGATTCGTCGCCGTCGTCATCATCAACCATCTTCCATCACCAATTTCATGATGCTCACCGCCGTGCATGAGTAATTCCATTGTAGGCTTGTTGGACGGTGATGGGTTGGATGAGATTTACCATGTAATCAAGTTAGTTTTGTTAGGGTTTGATCCATAGTATCCACTATGTTCTGAGGTTGATGTTGCTATGACTTTGCTATGCTTAATGCTTGTCACTAGGGCCCAAGTGCCATGATTTCAGATCTGAACCTATTATGTTTTCATGAATATATGTGAGTTCTTGATCCTATCTTGCAAGTCTATAGTCACCTATTATGTGTTATGATCCGACAACCCCGAAGTGACAATAATCGGGATACTTCTCGGTGATGACCGTAGTTTGAGGAGTTCATGTATTCGGGAGGGTAGGGCAAAAGATGTCATACAAGTTCTTTTCCATAAGCACGTATGACTATATTCGGAATACATGCCTACATTACATTGATGAACTAGAGCTAGTTCTATGTCACCCTATGTCATAGCTATTACATGAGGAATCGCATCCGACATAATTATCCATCACTGATCCAATGCCTACGAGCTTTTTACATATTGTGCTTCGCTTATTTAGTTTTCCGTTGCTACTGTTACAACTGCTACAAAACTGCTATCTTTACTTTTGCCACTGTTACCATTACTATCATACTACTTTGCTACTAAATACCTTGCTGCAGATACTAAGTTATCCAGGTGTGGTTGAATTGACAACTCAACTTCTAATACTTGAGAATATTCTTTGGCTCCCCTTGTTTCGAATCAATAAATTTGGGTTGAATACTCTACCCTCGAAAACTGTTGCGATCCCCTATACTTGTGGGTTATCAATGCAGACTGGGTCCATGATCTGAGGTGTATCCTCATAGCTGCACAAAAGAATTATGTCCTTGATGCACCGCTAGGTGACAAACCTATTGCAGGAGCAGATGCAGACGTTATGAATGTTTGGCTAGCTTAATATGATGACTACTTGATAGTTTAGTGCACCATGCTTTACGGCTTAGAACAGGGACTTCAAAAACATTTTTGAAACGTCATGGAGCATATGAGATGTTTCAAGAGCTGAAATTGGTATTTTAGACTCATGCCCGTGGTAAGAGGTATGAGACCTCTGACAAGTACTTTGCCTAAAAGATGGAGGAGAATTGCTCAACTAGTGAGCATGTGCTCAGAATGTCTGGGTACTACAATCACTTGAATCAAGTGGGAGTTAATCTTCCAGATAAGATAGTGATTGACATAGTTCTGTAGTCACCATCACCAAGTTACTGGAACTTCGTGATGAACTATAGTATGCAAGGGATGACAAAAACAATTCCCGAGCTCTTCGTGATGCTGAAATCGATGAAGGTAGAAATCAAGAAATAGCATCAAGTGTTGTTGATTAAACAAGGCCACTAGTTTCAAGAAAAGGGCAAAGGGAAAGAAAGGGAACTTCAATAAGAATGGCAAGCAAGTTGTCACTCCCGTGAAGAAGCCCAAAGCTGGACCTAAACCTGAAACTGAGTGCTTCTACTGCAAAGGAAATGGTCACTGGAAGCGGAACTGCCCCAAATATTTGGCAGATAAGAAGGATGCCAAAGTGAACAAAGGTACATTTGATATACATATTATTGATGTGTACCTTACTAGTGCTCGTACTATTCCCTGGGTATTTGATACTTGTTCGGTTGCTAAGATTAGTAACTCGAAACAGGAGTTGAAGAATAAATAGAGACTAGTTGAGGATGAGGTGACGATGTGTGTTGGAAGTGGTTCCAAGATTGATATGATCATCATCGAGCACTCCCTATACTTTCGGGATTAGTGTTGAACCTAAATAAATGTTATTTGGTGTTTGTGTTGAGCATGAATATGATTAGATCATGTTAACTGCAATACGGTTATTCATTTAAGACAGAGAATAATTGTTATTCTGTTTACATGAATAAAACCTTCTATGGTCATACACCCAATGTTGATGGTTTATTGAATCTCGATCGTGGTGATGCACATATTCATAGTATTGATTCCAAAAGATGCAAAGTTGATAATGATAGTGCAACTTATTTGTGGCACTGCCATTTGGGTCATATTGGTGTAAAGCGCATAAAGAAACTCCATAAAGATGGACTTTTGGAATCACTTGATTATGAATCATTTGATGCTTGCGAACCGTGCCTTATGGGCAAGATGACTAAAAGTCCGTTCTCCGGAACAACGGAATGAGCTAGTGACTTATTGGAAATAATACATACCGATGTATGCGGTCCATTGAGTGTTGATGCTTGTGGCGGGTATCATTATTTTCTGACCTTCATAGATAATTTGAGCAGATATGGGTATAACTACTTAATGAAACACAAGTCTGAAACATGTGAAAAGTTCAAAGAATTTTAGAGTGAAGTGGAGAATCATCGTAACAAGAAAATAAAGTTTCTACGATCTGATCATGGAGGAGAATATTTGAGTTACGAGTTTGGCCTTCAATTAAAACAATGTGGAATAGTTTCACAGCTCACGCCACCTGGAACACCACAGCGTAATGGTGTGTCCAAACATCGTAAACGCACTTTATTGGATATGGTGCGATCTATGATGTCTCTTACTGATTTACCGCTATCATTTTGGGGTTATGCTTTAGAGATGGCTGCATTCACTTTAAATAGGGCACCATCAAAATCCATTGTGACGACGCCTTATGAACTGTGGTTTGTCAGGAAACCAAAGTTGTCGTTTCTTAAAGTTTGGGGTTGCGATGCTTATGTGAAAAAGCTTCAACCTGATAAGCTCGAACCCAAATCGGAGAAGTGCGTCTTCACATGATACCCAAAGGAAACTGTTGGGTACACCTTCTATCACAGATCCGAAGGCAAAATCTTTGTTGTTAAGAATGGATCCTTTCTAGAGAAGGAGTTTCTCTCGAAAAAAGTGAGTGGGAGGAAAGTAGAACTTGATGAGGTAATTGTACCTTCTCCCTTATTGGAAAGTAGTTCATCACAGCAATCAGTTCCAGTGATTCTTACACCAATTTGTGAGGAAGCTAATGATGATGATCATGAAACTTCAGATCAAGTTGCTACCAAACCTTGTAGGTCAACTAGTGTACGGTCTGCACCAGAGTGGTATGGTAATCCTATTCTGGAAGTCATGTTACTAGATCATGATGAACCTGTGAACTACGAGGAAGCGATGATGAGCCCAGATTCCGCGAAATGGCTTGAGGCCATGAAATCTAAGATGGGATCCATGTATGAGAACAAATTATGGACTTTGGTGGACTTGCCCGATGATCAGCAAGCCATTAAGAATAAATGGATCTTCAAGAGGAAGACGGACGCTGATAGTAGTGTTACTATCTATAAAGCTCGACTTGTCGCAAAAGGTTTTCGACAAGTTCAAGGAGTTGACTATGATGAGACTTTCTCACCCGTAGCGATGCATAAGTCTTTCCGAATCATGTTACCAATTACTGCATTTTATGATTATTAAATTTGGCAGATGGATGTCAAAACTGCATTCCTAAATGGATTTCTGGAAGAAGAGTTGTATATGATGCAACCAAAAGGTTTTGTCGATCCAAAGGGTGCTAAAAAGTGTGCAAGCTCCAACGATCCATTTATGGACTGATGCAAGCCTCTCAGAGTTGGAATAAATGCTTTGATAGTGTGATCAAAGCATATGGTTTTAGACAGACTTTTGGAGAAGCCTGTATTTACAAGAAAGTGAGTGGGACCTCTGTAGCATTTCTAATATTATATGTGGATGACATATTATTGATTGGAAATGATATAGAATTTCTGGATAGCATAAAGGGATATTTGAATAAGAGTTTTTCAATGAAAGACCTTGGTGAAGCTGCTTACATATTGGGCATCAAGATCTATAGAGATAGATCAAGACGCTTGATAAGATTTTTCAATGAGTAAATACCTTGACAAGTTTTTGAAAGAGTTCAAAATGGATCAGTCAAAGAAGGAGTTTTTGTCTGTATTACAAGGTGTAAAGTTAAGTAAGACTCAAAGCCCGACCATGGCAGAAGATAGAAAGAGAATGAAAGCCATTCCCTATGCCACAGTCATAGGTTCTATAAAGTATGTTGTGCTGTGTACCAGACCTATTGTGTACCTTGCCGGAAAGGGGGTACAATAGTGATCTAAGAGCAGACCACTGGATACCGGTCAAAATTATCCTTAGTAAGGACTAAGGAAATGTTTCTCGGTTATAGGGGTGATAAAAAGTTCGTCGTAAAGAGTTACGTCAATGCAAGCTTTTACACCGATCTAGATGACTCTAAGTCCCAATCTGGACACATATTGAAAGTGGGAGCAATTACCTAGAGTAGCTCCATGCAGAGCATTGTAGACATAAAATATTTGCAAAATACATACGGCTCTGAATGTAACAGATCCGCTGACTAAATTTTCTCACGAACAAAACATGATCACACCTTAGTATTCTTTGGGTGTTAATCACATAGCAATGTGAACTAGATTATTGACCCTAGTAAACCCGTTGGGTGTTGGTCACATGGCGATGTGAACTATGGGTGTTAGTCACATACAGATGTGAACTATTGGTGTTAAATTACATGGTGATGTGAACTAGATTATTGACTCTAGTGCAAGTGGGATACTGAAGGAAATATGCCCTAGAGGCAATAATAAAGTTATTATTTATTTCCTTATTTCATGATAAATGTTTATTATTCATTCTAGAATTGTATTAACCGGAAACTTAGTACATGTGTGAATACATAGACAAAACATAGTGTCCCTAGTATGCCTCTACTTGACTAGATCGTTAATCAAAGATGGTTATGTTTCCTAACCATAGACATGTGTTGTCATTTGATGAACGGGATCACATCATTAGGAGAATGATGTGATGGACATGACCCATCCGTTATCTTAGCATTATGATCATTTCAGTTTCATTGCTACTGCTTTCTTCATGACTTATACACGTTCCTCAGACTATGAGATTATGCAACTCCCGAATACCGTAGGAACACCTTGTGTGCTATCAAACGTCAAAACGTAATTGGTTGATTATAAAGATGCTCTACAGGTGTCTCCGAAGGTGTTTGTTGGGTTGGCATAGATCAAGATTAGGATTTGTCACTCCGTGTATCAGAGAGGTATCTCTGGGCCCTCTCGGTAATACTCATCACTATAAGCCTTGCAAGCATTGTAACTAATGAGTTAGTTGCGGGATGAAGTATTACAGAACGAGTAAAGAGACTTTTCGGTAACGAGATTGAACTAGGTATGATGATAACGATGATCGAATCTTGGGCAAGTAACATATCGATGACAAAGGGAACAATGTATGTTGTTATGCAGTTTGACCGATAAAGATCTTTATAGAATATGTAGGAACCAATATGAGCATCTAGGTTCCGCTATTAGTTATCGACCAGAGATGTGTCTCAGTCATGTCTACATAGTTCTCAAACCCGCAGGGTCCGCACGCTTAACGTTCGATGATGATTGGTATTATGAGTTTATATGATTTGATGTACCGAAGGTTGTTCGGTGTCTCGAAATGGTCAAGACCTAAAGATTCATATATTGGACCATGTTGTTTGGACACCGGAAGTGTTTCGGATAGTTTCGGATAAAACTGGAGTGCCGGAGGGTTACCGGAACCCCCTGAGAAGTAATGGGCCTTAGTGGGCCTATAGGGGAGAGAGAGGGACGCATTAGGAGGTGGCGCATGCCCCCCAAGGGGAGTCCGAATAGGACAAGGGGAGGGGGGCGCGGCCCCTCTTTCCCTCTCCCTCTCCATCTCCTTCCTTCTACTCATAGTTGGACTAGGAAAGGGGGAACCTACTCCTACTTGGAGTAGGATCCCCCTGGGCGCGCTCCTTGTGGCCGGCCGCCCCCCTCCTCTCCTCCTTTATATACGGGGGAGGGGGCACCCCATAGACACAATCTTTAGCCGTGTGCAGTGCCCCCCTCCACAGTTTTCCACCTCGGTCATATTGTCGTAGTACTTAGGCGAAGCCCTACACCGGTAACTTCATCATCACCGTCACCACGCCGTCGTGCTGACAGAACTCTCCCTCAGCCTCAGCTGGATCCAGAGTTCAAGGGATGTCACCGAGCTAAACGTGTGCAGATCACGGAGGTGCCGTGCATTCGGTACTTGATCGGTTGGACCGCGAAGACATTCGACTACATCAACCGGCGTTACTTAATGCTTCCGCTTTCGATCTAGGAGGGTACGTGGGCACACTCTCCCCTCTCGTTGCTATGCATCTCCTAGATAGATCTTGCATGATCGTAGGAATTTTTTTGAAATTACCGCGTTCCCCAACATACGCTTTGTGTACTAACCCATGGTCTACGTGAGAGTTCTATGTGGGGTTAGGTATGTTTCCATGAGCTTGCATCAAGAGGAAGATATTATACAAACCATGGAGGATGACATCAAGTGGTAATCGTCATCAAGATTGCGGTGTGCAAGTTCAAGTGGAGCATCACGAACAGATCAAGTGCTTGAAGCTTGCTGTCCATTGTGGTGTCAATGGACTTGTGAAGATGTGTCGAAGAGTGGCTCACCCATAGTGGAGTATGGGGGAGCAATCAACTAGTCTTCATTGAGACAACGCAATCAAGAAAGGTGGTCCATCTTGAGGGAGTCAAGATCGTCATCATCTAGCTCAAGTGGACGATGCGCAAGGGAAAGGTTTGCCCTTGATACGTTTTCTATTTTACCGATCTCATGGTAGTTGTGGGAGACCGGGTTATGGGATCGATTGTCGTACTACCAAGGGGGGCTCTCAAGTGAGTAGCTTGATCGTATTGTTCGTAGAGAGCTCAAACCATTGCATCCTTGCATCATCTTTATTGGTTCTTGTTTGGTTTCTCTTTGTGAGTTTTAGAGCTTATGGTCATCTTAATGACAAGCTCGAGTTCATCAAAAACAGAGTTCACATGCATTTTCTATGATGTTTTCAATGTTGGAGGTTATGCCGGTTCTTCTCTTTCGGAGGTTTCACTCCTCTATATCTTGTTGGATAGTATTTGTCATCATCTATCCAACAAGCTTGATTTTGCTCAATTCGGAGCTCATTTGCAGAAGCTATGGCAGTTTTAGTTTTCTCCCTGCGGTAGTATCGTTCTGGGCAGTGGTAGTACCGCTTGTAGGCGGTACTTCTGTTGTCCAGTTCCACGCCTACTACCGCTGCCTTTTCTTGGGTCTGTTTTTTGTGTCGGGTTCGGCAGTTGTAGAGCGGCAGTGAAGTGCGGCAGTACCACCTATAAGCGGCAGCACCGCCCTGGTCGGGCGGTAGTACCGCCACGGCAGTACTACCATCATGCTCTGCTCTGCCCTGCCTCCTTAGCCCCGTGTTTTGCTTCTGAAGTGGTAGTACCGTTGAGATGAGCGGTAGTACCGCTCCATCGGCACTACCACCCCAAGGACTTTGCCGTTGCTATATTTTTGCTGTTACTACCGCCCAAGCGGTAGTACCGCTTGTTGGAGTGGTGGTACTGCTCATGTGCGGACTGAGCACATAACAGCTGGATTTTTCCCCACCTATAAAAGGGGGTCTTCTTCCCCATTGAACCTTATCCCTTGAGCTCGAGTTCTTCCCCCATTGTTGACCTTCTTCGAGCTTGGTATCTCTCAATCCCTCCATGGATTCTTGCTAGTTTTGGGGGGAAAAGAGAGAGGAGATCTAGATCCACATTTCCACCAATCACTTTCTCCTCTATGTGAGGGTAACCCCTTGGATCTAGATCTTGGAGTTCTTGGTGTTCTCCTTCTTGTTCTTCCTCTCATTCTCCTCCCTAGCATTAGTTACTTTGGTGGGATTTGGGAGAGAAGGACTTGGGAACTTCGTGTACCCTTGCCATTGCATTTGGTTTATCGGTTTGAGTTCTCCATGGTGATACGTGGAAGTTACAAGTTGAGAAGCTTATTACTCTTGGGTGCTTGGTACCCTTGAGCTTGTTCCTCTTGGGTGCTTGGGCGCCCTAAACGGTTTGTGGTGTTCGGAGCTCAATCATTGTGGTGTAATGCTCCGGGCCAGCGTTGGGGTCTCCAATTAGGTTGTGGAGATCACCCCAAGCAATTTGATGGGTACCGGTGACCGCCCCCAAGGGTTGCCAAAGTGTACGGGTTCGGTGACTGCCCCCAAGGGTTGACATTTGTACTTCGGTGACCGCCCTCAAGGGTCCCTTAGTAAAATCACGACATCTTGCATTGTGCGATGGCGTGAGGAGATTACGGTGGCCCTAGTGCCTTCTTGGGGAGCATTGTGCCTCCACATCGCTCCAAACGGAGATTAGCATCTGCAAGGGTGTGAACTTTGGGATACATCATCGTCTCCGTGTGGCTCGGTTATCTCTTACCTGAGCCCTTTACATATGCACTTTACTTTGTGATAGCCATAGTGTTTCATGTTATATATCTTGCTATCACTTAGTTGTTTATCTTACTTAGCATAAATTGTTGGTGCACATAGGCGAGCCTAGTTTTTTGTAGGTTTTGTGCTTGACAAATTAACCGCAAGGTTTATTCCGCATTTGTTCAAGCCTAAACTGTAATTATTTTAAAGCGCCTATTCACCCCCCCTCTAGGCGACATCGATGATCTTTCAACTGCTCTGCTGGTGGCTCGATCTGGCCTCGTCGATTATGGGAAGGAGGCACTCCCTCATGTCAACGATCTGCCTATGCATCTCGTAGCATGAGTACAAGTTCTTGGCCGTGAACTTGAGGTGAGCTTCATCCAGTTGCCGCATCCATGAAGGAAATATCCCCTAGAGGCAATAATAAAGTTATTATTTTATATTTCCTTATTCATGATAAAGGTTTATTATTCATGCTAGAATTGTATTGATTGGAAACTTAAATACATGTGTGAATACATAAACAAATACCATGTCCCTAGTAAGGCTCTATTAGACTAGCTCGTTGATAAAAGATGGTTAAGGTTTCCTAACCATGGACATGTGTTGTCATTTGATAACAGGATCACCTTATTAGGAGAATGATGTGATGGACAACACCCATCCATTAGCTTAGCATATTGATCATTTAGTTTATTGCTATTGCTTTCTTCATGTCAAATACATATTCCTTCGACTATGAGATTGTGCAACCCCCGGATACCAGAGGAATGCCTTGTGTGCTATCAAACATCACAATGTAACTGGGTGATCGTAAAGATGCTCTATAGGTATCTCCTAAGGTGTTTGTTCATTTGGCATAGATCGAGATTAGGATTTGTCACTCCGAGAATCGGAGAGGTATCTCTGGTCCCTATCGGTAATACACATCATAAGAAGCCTTGAAAGAAAAGTGACTAATGAGTTAGTTACAGGATGATGTATTACAGAACGAGTAAAGAGACTTGCCAGTAACGAGATTGAACTAGGTATGATTCTCGGGCAAGTAACATACCGATGGACAAAGGGAATTACGTATGTTGTCATAATGGTTCGACCGATAAAGATCTTCGTAGAATATGTTGGAGCCAATATGCGCATCCAGGTTCCGCTATTGGTTATTGACCGGAGAGGTGTCTCGGTCATCTCTACACAGTTCTTGCACCCGTAGGGTCCGCAGGCTTAACGTTCGATGATGATATAGTATTATATGAGTTATGTGATTTGGTGACCGAATGTTGTTCGGAGTTCCGGATGAGATCATGGACATGATGAGGAGTCTCGAAATTGTTGAGAGGTAAAGATTGATATATAGGACGATGGTATTCGGACACCAGAAGTGTTTCGGAGGGTACCGACTACATATCAGATCACCGGAAGGGGTTCCAGGCACCCCCGACAAAAGATATAGGCCTTATGGGCCAAGAGGGGAAACACACCAGCCACAAGGGGCTGGTGCGCCCCCCATATGGTCCGGCCAAGGTGGAGAAGGAAAGGGGAAGGAGGAAAGGAAAGAAAGGGAATAGGACCCCCCTTCCTTCCACGAGTTTGGCCTTCATTTAAAACAATGTGGAATTGTTTCACAACTCACGCCACCTAGAACACCACAGCGTAATGGTGTGTCCGAACATCGTAATTGTACTTTATTAGATATGGTGCGATCTATGATGTTTCTTACCGATTTACCACTATCATTTTGGGGTTATGCATTAGAGACAACAAAGTAGAGGACGTCTAACTTGGTTTTGCAAGGCATGTTGTGATGTGATATGGTCAAGACATGATGTGATAAACATTATTGTACAAGATGATCATGTTTTGTAAAGTTATCGACAACTGGTAGGAGCCTTATGGTTGTCTCTTTATTGTATAAAATGCAAATGCCATGTAATCGCTTTACTTTATCACTATGCATTAGCGATAGTTGTAGAAGCAATAGTTGGCAAGACGGCCACGACTCTACGATGGAGATCAAGGTGTCGAGCCGATGACGATGGAGATCATGATGATGCTTTGGATATGGTGATCAAAAGCATGAGATGATGATGGCCATGTCATGTCACATATTTTGATTGCATGTGATGTTTATCTTTTATGCATCTTATTTTGCTTAG
This sequence comes from Triticum aestivum, assembly GCF_018294505.1. Taxonomy (NCBI): domain Eukaryota; kingdom Viridiplantae; phylum Streptophyta; class Magnoliopsida; order Poales; family Poaceae; genus Triticum; species Triticum aestivum. The sequence goes on from NC_057798.1 coordinate 444,256,624, forward strand.
TACGGCGATAACATTATAAGATGATCCCTTCACTAAATTTCAAGATAAAAGCGTTCTCCCTGAGTATGTACCATTGCTACAGTTCGTCGTGTTGAGACACCACATGATGATCGGGTGTGATAGACTCTACGTTCACATACAACAAGTGCAAGACAATTTTACACATTCGGAATACTTGGGTTAAACTTGACGAGCCTAGCATGTACAGACATGGCCTGGGAACACTGGAGACCGAAAGGTCGAACATGAGTCATATATTAGATATGATCAACATAGAGATGTTCACCATTGAAGACTACTCCATCTCATGTGATGATCGGACATGGTTTAGTTGATTTGGATCATGTATCACTTAGAAAACTTGAGGGATGTTGATTTAAGTGGGAGTTCATTAGTAATTTGATTAACTGAACTTAAATTTATCATGAACGTCGTCCACATAGTATTTGAAAATTATGTTGTAGATCAATAGCTCACGCTGTAGCTCCCCTATTTTTGATATGTTCCTAGAGAAAACTAAGTTGAAAGATGATAGTAGCAATGATGCGGAATGGGTCCGTGATCTAAGGATTATCCTCATTACTACACAAAAGAATTATGTCCTTGATGCACCACTAAGTGACAGACCTATTGCTGGAGCAGATGCAGACATTATGAATGTTTGGCTAGCTCGATATGATGACTACTTAATAGTTTAGTGCGCCATGCTTTACGAATTAGAACGGGGACTTCAAAAACCTTTTGAACGCCACAGAGCATATGAGATGTTCTAAGAGCTAAAATTGGTATTTTAGACTCATGCCCGTGTCGGGAGGTATGAGACCTCTGACAAATACTTTGCCTACCAGATGGAGGAGAATAGCTTAGCCAGTGAGCATGTACTCAGAATGTCTGGGTACTACAATCGCTTGAATCAAGTGGGAGTTAATCTTCCAGATAAGATAGTGATTGATAGAGTTCTCTAGTCACTATCACCAAGCTACTAGAACTTCGTGATAAACTATAATATGCAAGGGATGACGAAAACGACTCCCGAGATCTTCGCAATGCTAAAATCGGCGAAGGTAGAAATCAAGAAAGAGCATCAAGTGTTGATGGTTAAACAAGACCACTAGTTTCAAGAAAAAGGGCAAGGGGAAGAAAAGGAAAATTCAAAAAGAATGGCAAGCAAGTTGCCACTTCCATGAAGAAGCCCAAAGCTGGACCCAAACCTGAAACTGAGTGCTTCTACTGCAAGGGAAATGGTCACTGGAAGCGGAACTGCCCCAAATACTTGGCGGATAAGAAGGATGGCAAAGTGCACAAATGTATATTTGATATACATGTTATTGATGTGTACCTTACTAGTATTCATAGTAGCCCCTAGGTATTTGATACTAGTTCAGTTGCTAAGATTAGTAACTCGAAACAGGAGTTGCAGCATAAACAGAGACTAGTTAAGGGCGAGGTGACGATGTGTGTTGGAAGTGATTCCAAGGTTGATACGATCACCATCGCACACTCCCTCTACCTTAGGGATTAGTGTTGAACCTAAATAAATGTTATTTGGTGTTTGCATTGAGCATGAATAAGATTGGATCATGTTTATTGCAACACGGTTATTCATTTAAGTTAGACAATAATTGTTGTTCTATTTACATGAATAAAACCTTCTATGGTCATACACCCAATGTAAATGGTTTATTGAATATCGATTCTAGTGATACACATATTCATAATATTGATGCCAAAAGATGCAAAGTTGATAATTATAGTGCAACATACTTGTGGCACCGCCATTTGGGTCATATTGGTGTATAGCGCATGAAGAAACTCCATGCTAATGGAGTTTTGGAATCACTTGATTATGAACCATTTGATACTTGCGAACCATGCCTCATGGGCAAGATGACTAAAAACTCCATTCTCCGGAACAATGGAGCGAGCTAATGACTTATTGAAAATAATACATACCGTTGTATGCGGTCCAATGAGTATTGAAGCACGCTGCGGGTATCGTTATTTTATTACCTTCATAGATGATTTGAGTAGTGCTACGTCTTGAGCATGCGTTGGTTTTCCTTGAAGAGGAAAGGGCGATGCATCAATAGTAGCGTAAGTATTTCCCTCAGTTTTTGAGAACCAAGGTATCAATCCAGTAGGAGGCTCCTCAAAAGTCCCACGCACCTACACAAACAAACAAGAACTCACAACCAACGCAATAAAGGGGTTGTCAATCCCTTCACGGCCACTTGCGAAAGTGATATCTGATAGAGATAATATGATAAGATAAATATATTTTCGGTATTTTATAATATAGATTGGAAAATTAAAGATGGGAATAAAAGTAGACTGAAAGCTTATATGATAAAAGATAGACCCGGGGGCCATAGGTTTCACTAGTGGCTTCTCTCAAGATAGCATAAGTATTACGGTGGGTTAACAAATTACTGTCGAGCAATTGATAGAAAAGCGAATGATTATGAGATTATCTAGGCATGATCATGTATATAGGCATCACGTCCGTGACAAGTAGACCGACTCCTGCCTACATCTACTACTATTACTCCACACATCGACCGCTATCCAGCATGCATCTAGAGTATTAAGTTCATAAAGAACAGAGTAATGCATTAAGAAAGATGACATGATGTAGAGGGATAAACTCATGCAATATGATATAAACCCCATCTTTTTATCCTCGATGGCAACAATACAATACGTGCCTTGCTGCCCCTGCTGTCACTGGGAAAGGACACCGCAAGATTGAACCCAAAGCTAAGCACTTCTCCCATTGCAAGAACGATCAATCTAGTAGGCCAAACCAAACTGATAATTCAAAGAGACTTGCAAAGATAACTTAATCACACATAAAAGAATTCAGAGGAGATTCAAATATTTCTCATAGATAAACTTGATCATAAACCCACAATTCATCGGATCTCGACAAACACACCGCAAAAAGAGTTACATTGAATAGATCTCCAAGAAGATCAAGGAGAACATGGTATTGAGATCCAAAGAGAGAGAAGAAGCAATCTAGCTAATAACTATGGAACCGAAGGTCTGTGGTAAACTACTCACAACTCATCGGAGAGGCTATGGTGTTGATGTAGAAGCCCTCCGTGGTTGATTCCCCCTCCGGCGAAGCACCGATGAAGGCTTCAAGATGGGATCTCGCGGATACAGAAGGTTATAGTGGTGGAAATAGTTTTTTGTGGTTGACTCTGATGTTCTCGGGGTACGTGGGTATATATAGGAGGAAGAAGTAGGTCGGTGGACGCCCGAGGGGCCCACAAGATAGGGGGGTGCGCCCAGTAGGGGGCGTGCCCTCCACCCTCGTGGCCTCCTCGATTGCTTCTTGACTTGCACTCCAAGTCCTCTGGATCATGTTTTTTCCAAAAAGATCGCTCCCGAAGGTTTCATTCCGTTTGGACTCCGTTTGATATTCCTTTTCTTCGAAACACTGAAATAGGAAAAAAACAGCAATACGAGCTGGGCCTCCGGTTAGTAGGTTAGTCCCAAAAATGATATAAAAGTGTAAAGTAAAGCCCATAAACATCCAGAACAGGCAATATAATAACGTGGAACAATCAAAAATTATAGATACGTTGGAGACGTATCAAGCATCCCCAAGCTTAATTCCTGCTCGTCCTCGAGTAGGTAAATGATAAAAACAGAATTTTTGATGTGAAATGCTACCTAGCATAATTCTCAATGTAATTTTCTTTATTGTGGCATGATTGTTCAGATCCAAATGATTCAATATAAAAGCTTATAAAACATAAAAATAGTAATACTCGAAGCATACTAACAAATAATCATGTCCTATCAAAATAGCATAGCCAAAGAAAGCTTATCCCTACAAAATCATATAGTTAGGCCATGCTTCATTTTCATTACACAAAATACTCCCATCATGCACAACCCCGATGATGAGCCGAGCAATTGGTTCATACTTTTTAACGCGCTTCAGCTTTTTTAGCTCTTACGCAATAGATGAGCGCAAGCCATGGACATAACACTATGGTGGTAAAAGGTGGTGGTTGTGAGGACAAAAAGGGAGAAGATAGTCTCACATCAACTAGGCTTATCAATGGGCTATGGAGATGCCCATCAATAGATATCAATGTGAGTGAGTAGGGATTGCCATGCAACGGATGCACTAGAGCTATAAATGTATGAAAGCTCAACAAAAGAAACTAAGTGGGTGTGCATCCAACTTGCTTGCTCACGAAGACCTAGGGCATTTTGAGGAAGCCCATCATTGGAATATACAAGACAAGTTCTATAATTAAAAATTCCCACTAGTATATGAAAGTGACAACACAAGAGACTCTCTATCATGAAGATCATGGTGCTATTTTGAAGCACACGTGTGGAAAAAGAGATAGTAGCATTGTCCCTTCTCTCGTTTTCTCTCATTTTTTTTATTTTTTTTATTTGGCCTTTTTTTATTTGACCTTTTTTTATTTGGTGGGCTCTTTGGCCTCTTTTTTTTTAAAGTCCGAAGTCTCATCCCGACTTGTGGGGGAATCATAGTCTTCATCATCCTTTCCTCACTTGGGACAATGCTCTAATAATGCAGATCATCACACTTTTATTAATTTACAACTCGAGAATTACAACTCAACACTTAGAACAAAATATGACTCTATATGAATGCCTTCGGCGGTGTACCGGGATATGCAGTGAATCAAGAGTGACATGTATGAAAATTATGAGGGTGGCCTTGCCACAAATACGATGTCAACTACATGATCATGCAAAGATCACTATGACAATGATGGAGCGTGTCATAATAACGGAACGGTGGAAAGTTGCATGGCAATATATCTCGGAATGGCTACGAAAATGCCATAATAGGTAGGTATGGTGGCTGTTTTGAGGAAGGTAAATAATGGTTGCATGATACCGGCGAAAGTTGCGCGGCACAATAGAGGCTAGCAAAGTGGAAGGGTGAGTGTGTGTATATCCATGGACTCACATTAGTCATAAAGAACTCATATACTTATTGCAAAAGTCTACTTGCCCTCGAAGCAAAGTACTACTACGCATGCCCCTAGAGGGATAGATTGGTAGGAAAACCATCGCTCGTCCTCGACTGCCCCTCATAAGGAAGACAATCAAAAGAGCACCTCATGCAACAAATTTGTCACACAACTTTTACCATACGTGCATGCTACGGGACTTGCTAACTTCAAAACAAGTATTTCTCAATTTCATAATTACCCATTAGCATGACTCTAACATTACCACCTTTATATGTCAAAACAATTATCAAGCATCAAATTGATCCTAGTGTTTAATGCACTTTCTATGATAGTTTTTATTATACCCAACTTGGATGCTCATCATTCTAGGACCAAATTTATAACCATAGCAAATACCATGATGTTCTAAAAGACTCTCAAAATAATATAAGTGAAGCATGAGAGATCAACAATTTCTTCAAAATTAAGCCACCACCGTGCTCTAAAAGATATAAGTGAAGTACTATTGCAAAAACTATCTAGCTCAAAAGATATAAGTGAAGCACATAGAGTATTCTAATAAATTCTAATCAAGTGGGCTTCTCCCAAAAGGTGTGCAGCAAGGATGATTGTGGTAAACTAAAAAGCAAGGACTAATATCATACAAGACGCTCCAAGCAAAACACATATCATTTGGCGAATAAAAATATAGCTCCAAGTAAAGTTACCGATAAACGAAGACGAAAGAGGGGATACCTTCCGGGGGCATCCCCAATCTTAGGCTCTTGCCACTCCTTATTCCATAGTCCATCAATCTTTACCCAAAACTTGAAAACTTCACAACACAAAACTCGACAGGAAATATCATAAGCTCCGTTAGTGAAAGAAAGAAAAACCACCACATAAGGTACTGTAATGAACTCATTATTTATTTATATTGGTGTTAAACCTACTGTATTCCAACTTTTATATGGTTCATATCCTTACATACTAGCCATAGATGCATCAAAATAAGCAATCAACACACAAAAATCAGAATCTGTCAAAAACAGAACAGTCTGTAGAAATCTGTAACTCCCGAATACTTCTGGAACTCTAAAAATCCTACCAAAATAGGAAGTCCTGGGAAATTTGTCTATTAATCTACAGAAAAAAGAATAAACGCAAAATCTCGTTTATGTGAATTACTAAAATTATTTTCGTGCGTCCAAAGTTTCTGTTTTTCAGCAGAATCAAATTAACTATCACCATAGGTTATCCTATAGGTTCTACTTGGCACAAACACTAAATAAAACATGAAAAGACATCTAAACAGAAGGTAGATGAAAAATTTATTACTAAACAGAAACAAAAACAAAAACACAAATAAAATTGGGTTGCCTCCCAACTAGCGCTATCGTTTAACGCCCCTAGCTAGGCATAAAAGTGAAGATAGATCTAAGTAGTGCCATCTTTGGCACTCAATTCATAAGTAGCTCGCATGATAGATTCATAAGGTAATTTAAATTTCTTTCTTGGAAAGTGCTCCATGCCTTTCCTTAATGGAAATTGGAATCTAATATTCCCTTCCTTCATATCAATAATCGCACCAATCGTTCTAAGGAAAGGTCTACCAAGAATAATAGGACAAGAAAGATTGCAATCTATATCAAGAACGATAAAATCTACGGGCACCAAATTCCTATTTGCAACAATGAGAACATCATTGATCCATCCCATCGGCTTTTTAATGGTGAAATCCGCAAGGTGCAAATTTAAAGAGCAATCATCAAGATCATTGAAAGCTAGAATATCACATAAAGCTTTCGGAATCGTGGAAACACTAGCACCCAAATCACATAAAGCATAATACTCATGATCTTTAATTTTAATATTTATAGTAGGTTCCACTCATCATAAAGTTTTCTAGGTATAGAAACTTCCAAATTAAGTTTTTCATCAAAAGATTGCATCAAGGCATCAACAATATGTTTGGTAAAAGCTTTATTTTGACTATAAGCATGTGGAGAATTCACAACGGATTGCAACAAGGAAATACAATCTTCTAAAGAATAATTATCATAATTAAATTCCTTGAAATCCAAGATAGTGGGCTCAATGCTATTTAAAGTATTGACCTCTCCAATCCCACTTTTACCAAATTTAGCATCAAGATCTAAAAACTACGAATCGTTGGGACGCCTTTTAACTAAAGTTGACTCTTCTCCAGTCCCATAATTATTAAGATTCATATTGCAAAACAAAGATCTAATAGGGGACACATCAATAACTTTAAGATCTTCATCATTACTTTCATGGAAACTAGAAGAACACGCCTTTATAAAGCAATCTTTCTTAGCACGCAATCTAGCGGTTCTTTCTTTGCACTCATCAATGGAAATTCTCATAGCTTTGAGAGACTCATTGATATCATGCTTAGGAGGAGTAGATCTAAGTTTCAAAGAATCAACATCAAGCGAGAGTCTATCAACGTTCCTAGCCAAATCATCAACTTTGAGCAATTTTTCTTCAAGCAAGGCATTAAAATTCTTTTGAGAGATCATAAATTCTTTCACACTATTCTCAAAATCAGAGGGAATATTATTAAAATTACCATAAGAACTATTGTAGGAATTTCCATAATTATTAGAGGAATTACTAGGGAACGGTCTAGGATTAAAGTTTCCTCTATAAGCATTGTTACCAAAATTATTCCTACCAACAAAATTCACATCCAAATATTCTTTATTATTGTCAATCAAAGTAGACAAAGGCATATCATTGGGATCAATAGAAGCACTCTTAGTAGCAAACAATTTCATAAGTTCATCCATCTTTCCACTCAAAACATTAATTTCTTCTATAGCATGCACTTTTTTACTAGTAGATCTTTCAGTGTGCCATTGAGAATAATTAGCCATAATATTATCAAGGAGTTTTGTAGCTTCTCCTAAGGTGATTTGCATTAACGTGCCTCCCGTGGCCGAATCTAAAAGATTTCTAGAAGCAAAATTCAATCCGGCATAAAAATTTGGTATGATCATTCATAAATTCAAACCATGAGTAGGGCAATTGCGAATCATCAATTTCATTCTTTCCTAGGATTGGGCAACATGCTCATGATCAAGTTGTTTAAAATTCATAATATCGTTCCTAAGAGTGATGATCTTAGCGGGAGGAAAATACATAGAGATAAAAGCATCTTTGCACTAGTTCCATGAATCAATACTATTCTTAGGCAAAGACAAAAACCAAACTTTAGCACGATCTCTAAGTGAAAACGGAAATAAATTCAATTTAACAATATCATTATCCGTATCTTTCTTGTTTTGCATCTCACACAAATCAACAAAGTTGTTTAGATGGGTAGCGGCATCTTCACTAGGAAGGCCGGTGAATTGATCTTTCATAACAAGATTCAGCAAAGCGGTATTGATTTCACAAGACTCAACATAATTAAGAGGAGCAATCAGAGTGCTAAGGAAATCATTGTTACTGGTATTGGATAAATCACACAATTTGGTATTATCTTGCGCCATCGCGACAAGTAATCCAACACACAAGCAAACAAAAAGGCAAATGAAAGAGACAGGAGATTGGGAAAGAGAGGGCGAATAAAATGGCAAGGGTGAAGTGGGGGAGAGGAAAACGAGAGGCAAATGGAAAATAATGTAAATGTGAGGGAGATGAGTTTGTGATGGGTACTTGGTATGTCTTGACTTGAGCAAAGATCTCCCCGGCAACGGCGCCAAAAATCCTTCTTGCTACGTCTTGAGCTTGCGTTGGTTTTCCTTGAAGAGGAAAGGATGATGCAGCAATAGTAGCATAAGTATTTCCCTTAGTTTTTGAGAACCAAAGGTATCAATCCAGTAGGACGCTCCTCAAAAGTCCCGCGCACCTACACAAACAAACAAGAACTCGCAACCAATGCAATAAAGGGGTTGTCAATCCCTTCACGGCCACTTGCGAAAGTGAGATCTGATAGAGACAATATGATAGGATAAATATATTTTTGGTATTTTATAATATAGATTGGAAAAGTAAAGATGCGAATAAAAGTATATTGAAAGCTTATATGATAAAAGATAGACCCAGGGGCCATAGGTTTCACTAGTGGCTTCTCTCAAGATAGCATAAGTATTACGATGGGTGAACAAATTACTGTCGAGAATTGATAGAAAAGCGAGTAATTATGAGATTATCTAGGCATGATCATGTATATAGGCATCACATCCGTGACAAGGAGACCGACTCCTGCCTGCATCTACTACTATTACTCCACACATCGACTGCTATCCAGCATGCATCTAGAGTATTAAGTTCATAAAGAACAGAGTAATGCATTAAGAAAGATGACATGATGTAGAGGGATAAACTCATGCAATATGATATAAACCCCATCTTTTTATCCTCGATGGCAACAATACAATACGTGCCTTGCTACCCCTGCTGTCACTGGGAAAGGACACCGCAAGATTGAACCCAAAGCTAAGCACTTCTCCCATTGCAAGAAAGATCAATCTAGTAGGCCAAACCAAACTGATAATTCAAAGAGACTTGCAAAGATAACTTAATCACACATAAAAGAATTCAGAGGAGATTCAAATATTTCTCATAGATAAACTTGATCATAAACCCACAATTCATCGGATCTGGACAAACACAGTGCAAAAAGAGTTACATCGAATAGATCTCCAAGACAATCAAGGAGAACATGGTATTGAGATCCAAAGAGAGAGAAGAAGCCATCTAGCTAGTAACTATGGACCCGAAGGTCTGTGGTAAACTACTCACAACTCATCGGAGAGGCTATGGTGTTGATGTAGAAGCCCTCCGTGGTTGATTCCCCCTCCGGTGGAGCGACGACGAAGGCTCCAAGATGGGATCTCGCAGATACAGAAGGTTACGGTGGTGGAAATAGTTTTTCGTGGTCGCCTCTGATGTTCTCGGGGTACGTGGGTATATATAGGAGGAAGTAGGATGGTGGACACCCGAGGGGCCCACGAGATAGGGGGGCACGCCCAGTAGGGGGGGCCCTCCACCCTCGTGGCTTCCTCGATTGATTCCAAAACGATCGCTCCTGAAGGTTTCATTCCATTTGTACTCCATTTGATATTCATTTTCTTCGAAACACTGAAATAGGCAAAAAAACAGCAATACGGGCTGGGCCTCCAGTTAGTAGGTTAGTCCCAAAATGATATAAAAGTGTAAAGTAAAGCCCATAAACATCCAAAACAGGTAATATAATAGCATGGAACAATCAAAAATTATAGATACATTGGAGACGTATCAAGTAGGTATGGCTATATCTACTTAATGAAACACAAGTCTGAAACATTTGAAAAGTTCAAAGAATTTCAGAGTGAAGTGGAGAATCATCGTAACAAGAAAATAAAGTTTCTACGATCTGATCGCGGAGGTGAATATTTGAGTTACGAGTTTGGCCTTCATTTAAAACAATGTGGAATTGTTTCACAACTCACGCCACCTAGAACACCACAGCGTAATGGTGTGTCCGAACATCGTCACCATACTTTATTAGATATGGTGCGATCTATGATATCTATTACTGATTTACCACTACCGTAGGTCGGCCAATGCACGATCTTCACCAGAGTAGTACGGTAATCCTGTCGTGGAAGTCATGTTACTAGACCAAGGCAAACCTACGAACTATGAAGAAGCTATGATGAGCCCAGATTCTGACAAACGGCTTGAGTCCATGTATGAGAACAAAGTGTGGACTTTGGTGGACTTTCCCGATGATCGGCTAGCCATAGAGAATAAATGGATCTTCAAGAGGAAGACGTACATTAATGGTAATGTTACTATCTACAAAAGCTCGACTTGTCACAAAAAGGTTTTGGACAAGTTCAAGGGGTTGACTATGATGAGACTTTCTCACTCGTAGCGATGCTTAGGTCTATCCGAATCATGTTAGCAATTGTCACATTTGAAATCTAGCAAATGGATGTCAAAAATGGATTCCTTAATGGATTTCTAAAAGAAGAGTTGTATATGATACAACCAGAAGGTTTTGTCAATCCTAAAGGTGCTAACAAAAGTGTGCAAGCTCCAGCAACCCATCTATGGACTGGTGCAAGCATCTAGGAGTTGGAATATATGCTCTGATGAGGTGATCAAAGCATATGGTTTTATACAGACTTACAGTGAAGCCTGTATTTACGAAAAAGTGAGTGGGTGCACTACAACATTTCAGATAAGTATATGTGGATGACATATTCTTGATCAGAAACGATGTAGAATTTCTGAATAGCATAAAAGGATATTTGAATAAGAATTTTTTCAAAATAAAAGACCTCGGTGAAGCTACTTACATATTGGGCATCAACATCTATAGAGATAGATCAAGACGCTTGATAAGACTTTCAATGAGTACATACCTTGATAAGATTTAGAAGACGTTCAAAATGGATTAGTCAAAGAAGGTATTCTTGCCTGAGTTGTAAGGTATGAAGTTGAGTAAGACTCAAAGCCCAACCACGGCAGAAAAATAGAGAGAGAATGAAAGTCATTCTGTATGCCTCAGCCATATGTTCTATAAAGCATGCCATGGTGTATACCAGACCAAATGTGTGCCTTGACATGTGTCTGGCAAGGGGGTATAAGAGTGATCCAGGAGTGGATCACTGGACAATGGTTAAAATTATCCTTAGAGGAATAAGGAAGTGTTTCTCGATTATGGAGGTGATAAAGAGTTATTCGTAAAAGGTTACGTCGATGCAAGCTTTGACACTAATCCAAATGACTCTGAGTATCAATCTGGATGCGTATTGAACGTAGGAGCAATTAGCCAGAGTAGCTCTATGCAGAGCATTGTAGACATAGAAATTTGCAAAGTACACACGGATCTGAATATTGCAGGCCCGTTGACTAAAACATCTCTCACAAGCAAAACATGATCATACCTTAGAACTCTTTGAGTGTTAATCACATAACGATATGAACTAGATTATTGACACTTGTAAACTCTTTGGGTGTTAATCACATGGCGATGCGAACCATGGGTGTTAATAACATGACGATGTGAACTAGAATATTGACTCTAGTGCAAGTGGGAGACTGAAGGAAATATGCCCTAGTGGCAATAATAAAGTTGTTATTTTATATTTCCTTATTCATGATAAAGTTTTATTATTCATGCTAAAATTGTATTGACTGGAAACTTAAATACATGTGTGAATACATAAACAAATACCGTGTACCTAGTAAGGCTCTATAGACTAGCTCATTGATCAAAGATGGTTAAGGTTTCCTAACCATGGACATGTGTTGTCATTTGATAACGGGTCACGTCATTAGGACAATGATGTGATGGACAACACCCATCCGTTAGCTTAGCATATTGATCATTCAGTTTATTGCTATTGCTTTCTTCATGTCAAATACATATTCCTTCGACTATGAGATTATGCAAACCCCAGATGCCAGAGGAATGCCTTGTGTCCTATCAAATGTCACAACGTAACTGGGTGATCATAAAGATGCTCTACATGTATCTCCAAAGGTGTTTGTTGAGTTGTCATAGATCGACATTAGGATTTGTCACTCCGAGTATCGGAGAGGTGTCTCTGGGCCCTCTCGGTAATATACATCATAAGAAGCCTTGCAAGAAAAGTGACTAATGAGTTAGTTACAGGATGATGTATTATGTAACGAGTAAAGAGACTTGCTGGTAACGAGATTGAACTAGGTATGAAGATACCGACGATCGAATCTCGGGTAAGCAACATACCGATGGAAAAGGGAATTACGTATATTATCATAACGATTCGACCGTTAAAGATCTTTGTATAATATGTAGGGTCCAATATGGGCATCCAGGTTCCGCTATTGGTTATTGACCGGAGAGGTGTCTCGGTCATGTCTACATAGTTCTCGAACCCGTAGGGTCCGCACGCTTAACGCTCTATGACGATATAGTATTATATGAGTTATGTGATTTGGAGACCGAATGTTGTTCGGAGTTCCGGATGAGATCACGGACATGATGAGGAGTCTCGAAATGGTTGATAGGTAAGGATTGATATATAGGAAGATGGTATTCGGACACCAGATGTGTTCCGGAGGGTACCGGGTACATATCGGATCACTGGAAGGGTTCCGGGCACCCCCGACAAAAGATACGGGCCTTATGGGCCAAGAGGGCAAACACACAAGCTAGAAGGGGCTGGTACGGCCCCCATATGGGCTGGCCAAGTTGGAGAAGCAAAGGAAAGAAAGGGAATAGGATTCCTCCTTCCTTCCCCCTTTGACAAATATGGTAGGGGGGCGCCACTTGGGAGGACCCCAAGTAGGATTCGGCCTACTTGGGCGCCCTCCTGGGTTCTCCCTCCTCCCCCACCTATATATATGTGGGAGAGGAGGGGGCGCCTAGCACAACCCAGACAATTGCCTAGCCGTGTGCGGCGCCCCCCTCCATCGTTTACACCCTAAGTCATATTTTCGTAGTGCTTAGGTGAAGCCATGAGGAGATCACTTCACCATCACCGTCACCACACCGTCGTGCTATAGGAACTCATCTACTACCTCGCCATCTTGCTGGATCAAGAAGGCGGAGGATGTCACCGAGCTGAAATTGTGTAGAACACGGAGGTGCCGTACGCTCGGTACTTGATCAGTTGGATCGCGAAGAAGTTCGACTACATCAACCGCGTTGTTAAATGCTCCCTCTTACGGTCTACGAGGGTACGCAGGAACACTCTTCCCCTCGTTGCTATGCATCTCCATGGATAGATTATTATGTGTGCGTAGATTTTTTTTATTTTCCATTCAGCGTTCCCCAACAATCCAGGCCCCATACCAGGATATGGGATGTATTATCTTGGCATCCTACTTCATATTTTCGTAGTAGGGGTCGATGATGGCCGAGGCGATTTCAACCAGGGAGTCCTTCGTGCAGCCCCAGACCTTGTAGTGTCCATGGATTTCTAGAAAGTTCTTGTAGGCCAAGCCCGTAACCTTGAGTGCTTTCTCATCGTCGGCGGTTTCCACCATAGAGAACTTGTAGTCGATGCTATTGACAGACATGGCGAAACGGTCGCAAGGCTCTGTGGCCATGCAATAGTGGTAGATGAGGACATGATGGCGCACGCACAACTGGGCGACGACAACCTTCTGATCTATCCCGGGATGACCGCCGGTGTACTGGAGGTCGATGCCGACCACTTTGTACTAGTCTCGAGCAAGCAAGTCATCCACGATGTTGATGTAGTCGTCCACCACAGCTGGGTTGATGGTGTACACCACCGAGAGATCCATCTTCCTCTCGTAGGTCTCCACTTTATGCACGCCGAACTCCATTGGAGCGCCGCTAGATATCCTCTCTATATGTGTCGTCGTCGGCGTGCTTATTGTGTTGTGGGGTGCGATCGAAAGGTTGAAGAGATTAAGGTTATAATGGCCGCGGGAATTAATGGGGAAGTGGATGGCTTGGAATATCGGCACACCCAGATGGCAGTTTTAATTTGTAGCACGTAACTCCATCGTGCCACACGTAACTGATCGTGGCGACGCGTGCGGCGCAGTCGCATGCATATGGGGCCCCCGACGTGATCGTGCGCCAGCCCCAACCGCTAGTAGAGCGAGCACGGAGGGACGCGAGCAGAGCGCTCCGCGGCCGCCTCAACAATGAGCAACCATATATATATATATATATATATATATATATATATATATATATATATATATATATATATATGAATATAGCAGTTGAACATGCAGGGAAAAGCCGTCCACAAGCCTAGCGCGTATGCGAGAAGAGCACGCCGCGGCGCCTAACGGCGAGCAAAGCGCGACGAGGGACATGAGTAGAGGCCGGCATGGTGAGTTGAACACGGGACCAACTAGTTTTGTGGGAAGACCGATAATAACAAAGACATTTCCTGCTAATAAGCTGCGTGTTCTTGGCAAACTTTGCTTGCTGGTAAATTATTGTCTGCCATTCTTGAACTTGCCATCGACCTGTTTCTTAGTTTAATCATTTTCCATGATTTTCTCAGTCTGCACACAGAACAGTATTCTTTACTGTGAATAGTGTGTTCTGTTGGGCACACAAGTATATGGACCATAGCCCTGTGCGAGCAATATGCCCGCACGCGTCGTGCTAGCTCATTGTTCCTTCTATGCTAAGTTTCCATTAATTAATGGTGTTTTATGAACACGCCACTGTTTCCCACCATTTTCTCATCGGTTTCCAGCCGCCACCAACTATATTGCACATAAACCTAGGCATCGCGCGACACACCGAGGCAACAAGCGCAACCTATAGCTCATCCACCTTTTCCAAGCATGCCAACCCACCGAAGCGCCGCCTCTGCCATCCACCTCCTCGACAAGGAAAACGAGAAGGCACCATGGCCCTTCGAGGCCAAGGGTGTCCCCAGCAATGCGATGGACGATGCTGAGCTACACATCATCGCCAGGGTTGAGCTAACCCTTGGCACACGACGCTTCAGCGTCGCGGATGAAGATAGGCATGTCAGCATAGAGAGGCTGCAGCTCACTGCACAACATGATTGATGGTGAACCGCACAGCAAGCTTGGCGCATTCACGCTGATGGGCTGCGGCTTGCCACACAGCGAGACCGTTGGAGCACCGCAGAGTGAGAGGCGCGGTGCGTTGCACAACAAGAGCGGATCCATTGCTGCTTCCCTGCTGTCGACAGGGCTCCACAGCTAGGTAGAAGGCCCGTTAGTACCCCCATTCCTCGCCAGGAGTGGGAAGAGGTTGTTCGCGCCATACTTGCACCAGAGGCCAGCCGCGCCATACTTGCACCGGACGCCCACCGTGCCGTTCGCATGGCTCGTGTTGTTTGCCATGTCTGCGACCAGCTCGATGCCAACGCGCTGGTCGATAGGCTCGATTTCCTCCTCGGCCCAGATGTCCACCTAGGAGCATAGAGGAACATGGCAGTCGCATCCTCGAGCTGGTGATCTCCGATGAAATAGTTAACTTGGAGCTCGAGATCGTGCTCCAGATGTACCGTGAGCTTGTTGACCGCTTGGATCACTACAAGAAATATGTCAACTAGTGACCTATTGTCAGTGACGCTGGAAGAATAGGTCATAGATCTATGACCATTTCAGACCAATTGGTCAAAAGCTGTTCGAGGGGCTCCAAACCCTAAACCATTGCGACCATTTTGGTCAGAAAGGTCGTAATTTCCTTAAACGAAAAGGTCACAAAGCAAACAGTGCTAGTCCCCTGCCTTATTTCTAGTTGTTAATGACCAATATAGATGGTCATAGCCTTGTAGATTATGGTGGGTTGTGATGACTAGGCGTCATCTCATCAGTTTTGCCTATGTGTCATGTCCATGTGGCGGTTTTTGCCCTAGGTTGTGAAGCAACCTATATTTCTGTTATTCCCAAAATTCCCAAAAAAATCTCATAAATTCTTTGGGTCATATCTTCATCAAATATGTAAAAACCTTCCTTGCCTAGTTCAAAAATAATTCAAAAATATTCATTTTCTTATTATGATCAGAGCAGCACTTTGTGAAGGAAGTACCACTTTGGCATGTCCAAATGGTATCCATTTTCTACAGTGCTTTCCTATGCCCAAATAACCATCCTCCACCAAATGCTAGCTCAATCCATTCATTATTTTGAGCCCAGCTTCAACATTCGTATTTATGTCCAGTGTGGTACTTTGTAAAGCATGTACCACCTAGGCTCCTCCTTTTGAGGTGAAAATTTGTGAAGATGGTCTTCTTAGTAACTGATCATCCTCAGCCAAAACTCACGCCCATTAGCCATGTGCATTTCCCATACCGCAAATCAAACACTTGGCTGCTTATTCATGTTTGAGCATCGATCGGTCTCCTCATGAGAATCTTATGTTGTGATTTTCTTCCTAGCACCTACCTGGGGAGTGCCCAACCCACTAGACATGCCTAGGCCGCCCAGAACACATGGCAACACCACGGTCACGCGGTGACCATGCGGCGGGCATGCGAGCTTACGCGCTCTAGATTTGGGGCCCTCGGCCACCGTCCAAACCTCGATGTCTCGCCATCAAACCATGTATTTCTGATTAAATAGATACTTATTTACCTAGAAATGATTTTTGGAAAAAATAAAGAGCAAACTATGAGGCAACTGCAGTTCAAATTTGACCCGCTTCCAACTGAATCGACGGCAATTTGTGTTTTTCACTAGAGGTGGATCAAAAATTTTGACACCCAACCATTTTGTCAATTGTGCATTATATATGGCCTAGTATTTTATAAAATTGATTAGGTCCAATTTTGCAACAATTATTTGGTAGTTCCTTCACAAAAAACCCTCCTTTTGGGCACTCGGAAAATGAAAAATGAATTTTCCGTGCAAAGAAAATGAAAATTCCTTAGGCAACATTGTTTGGAATTCCAAGATGCACCCTCGTGCACAATATGAGATCATTTGAACAAACTATGCCATGAATGTGGCCATAAGATTGATCATTTGGCTTGAAAGCCATGAATCTTCACGCATGATAGCTCATTTCTGAGAACACTTTTTTAAAATAATTACCATATTACAAGTTTATTATTTTTCCTGGAAACTTGGTCACATATGATGACACAATGCTAAGGTTTTCCAATTTTTTGATTTTTTTTGAAATTTTTATGCCCTTTTCAAAATGCGATCAAAACGGCGGGCTTGACCGTTCCTAGCTAGTGGTTGAATCTTGGAATTTTTTTTGGTGTTTCTATGATTAAATAGATACTTATGTACCTAGAAATGATTTTTGAAAAAAAAAGAGCAAACTATGAGGCAGCTACAGTTCAAATTTGACCCGTTTCCAGCTGAATCGACGGCAATTTGTCTTTTTCACCAGAGGTGGATCAATTTTTTTTCACCCAACCATTTTGTCAATTGTGCATTATATATGGATTAGTATTTTATAAAATTGATTAGGTCCAATTTTGCAACAATTATTTGGTAGGTCCTTCACAAAAAAACCTCATTTGGGGCACTCGAAAAATGGAAAATGATTTTTTCGTGCAAAGAAAATGAAAACTTCCTTAGGCAACATTGTTTGGAATTCCAAGATGCACCCTCGTGCATAATATTAGATCATTTGAACAAACTATGCCATGAATGTGGCCATAAGATTGATCATTTGGCTTGAAAGCCATGAATCTTCACGCATGATAGCTCATTTCTGAGAACACTTTTTTAAAATAATTACCGTATTACAAGTTTATTATTTTTCTTGGAAACTTGGTCACATATAATGACACAATGCCAAGGTTTTCCAATTTTTTGATTTGTTTTGAATTTTTTATGCCCGTTTCAAAATGCGGTCAAAACGGCGGGCTTGACCATTCCTAGTTAGTGGTTGAATCTTGGAATTTTTTTGGTGTTTCTATGATTAAATAGATACTTATGTACCTAGAAATGATTTTTTGAAAAAATAAAGAACAAACTACGAGGTAGCTACAGTTCAAATTTGACCCGCTTCCAGCTGAATCGGTGGAAATTTGTCTTTTTCACGAGAGGTGGATCAAAACTTTTTTCACCCAACCATTTGGTCAATTGTGAATTAAATATGGCCTAGTATTTTTTAAAAATGATTTGGTCCAATTTTGCAACAATTATATGGTAGGTCCTTCACAAAAAAACCTCATTTGGGGCACTCGAAAAATGGAAAATGATTTTTTATGCAAAGAATATAAAAAACCCTTTGTCGATACTGTTTACTATTCCAAGATGTAAACTTTTGCAGAGTATAAAGAACTCATTTTGAACAAATATAAAGAATATAAAGAATATCATTTGAACAAATATTTGGTAGGTCTTTTACAAAAAAGAACTCATTTTGAGCACTAAAAAATGGAAAATGATTTTTTCGTGACCTATTTAAAAGGTCATAAAGTCTTCAAATTGTTTGTTGCGTTCTGATTGGTATATAGACATATCACGCGGATCATGCATCCGAGACCGTCGGATGCTGCGAGATCCAACGGCGGACCTCATCCCCTCACCCTCTCACCCCCTCACCCACGCAGCCCCCACTCTCCACCGTTCCAACCCTAGCCCCCACGCCCCCACTCTCCCACACCCGCACCCGCTCGCCAAACCCTAGCGCCGCCGCCGCCCCCGCACCATGGCCGTCGACGGCGAGGAGCCCGAATCCCCGTGCCTCCCAAGCGCCCGAAACCCTAGCCTGCCTCCTTTCTTTCCACATCTCTATCGATCCCCTTCCAGATCCCCCGTCTCCTCGCCTGATGGAGAGAGAGAGCTTGCCTCCTCCCTTCTAGATCCATCACCGCCGCCACCTCCCTCCGGCGGAGCTCGCCGCCGTTCTCGATGCCTTCCTCGTCTCGCCCCTCCCCTTCCAAACTCCCCACAGCGACGGCCGGCAGCCTCACCGCGGCGCAAAATCTCCCGCCACTGTGAAGCCAGCGAGGATGTTCCCGTGCCGGCCGCTAGTGTCCCCGCCGCTGCCGCGGGTGCTCGCCGACACGGTGGCTGCCATGGCCGTCGACGTCGCTGCATGGCCAAGGAGCGATGGGCGCGGATGGTGGTGAAGCAGATCCAGCGGGAGCTGGCGGACATGCTGACCCGCGACCCCGTCATGAAACACGCCATCCTCCCCAAGGCCGCCCCAGGGTCATGGTGGAGCCCTTCGCCAGGGAGTTCCTCGGTGCTGACAGGGTGGTGGGCACGGAGCTGGAGGTGGGCAGGTCCGGCAAGGCAGTGTGCACCGAATGCCATGGGCGCCAGTCGGAAGCTGCAGGGCAAGATCGACCGCGTGCTCAAGAAGCCGGAGGAGGGCGTCGACGTCTTCGACAACATCTGGAGCAAGTTCCCCCCTCCTCTTCCCCTTCTCCCCCACCCCCGATTCTCAGGATTTTGCACGATTTCTCATGATTCTCTGGGGTCTCGGCCAGGTCTACGACTCCAAGAATGCGAACCAGAAGGAGAAGTTCGAGGCGGACCTCAAGCCATTGCTGTGAGGTATGTGGAGAACGAGCTGTTGAAGAAGAATGAGCTGTTGAAGAAGAGGGGCAAGACGATTGAGGTGAACGACAAGGACGATAAGGACGAGGTGGATGAGCTCTATGTCGTGCCGGACCACCTGAAGGTTTGTTTGTGGCAGAACAGCCCTGTGATTCAATCCTCAGGGTGAGATTTGTTGTGGGGCTGCAATGAAATTGTGTTGTATTGTTTGCTTGCAGGTGAGGAAGAAGAACATGGAGGAGAGCTCAACCCAGTGGACCACCGGCATCGCTGAAGTTCAGCTGCCCATCGAGTGTGTGCTTGCACCCCTCTTTTCTGTCTTTATTTAGAGTAAAACTTGCTAAAGTTATGTCATTATGTTGGGTTGAGATGGGAAGGTGCCTAAAAGAAGCCTCAAGTGTTGTGTACTTGTTATTGTTGCCTATATCGATCAGTGAGGGAGAGCAATTTACTACCATTCAGAAATATCTAGATAATTGCATGAAACCTACTGGTTAATCCCCATTTGTGCAGATCAGTTATAACCAATGCAAAGATGGAAAATATGTTCTTTTTATTATTATCCAAAGGATGGTCAGTGTTACACAACTTCAGGTTTCTAATGCTAGATCATTAATATAGTCCACAACATTACATATTTTGATTTGAAGTTAGTCTGTACAAGCCTATGTTTATGCCCGGGTTGTGTAATTTATCTTGAAGTTAGTCTGTCACTTCTTTACTGTCATTCTTGTTTGTTAAGGAATGGTGTGGTACAGTGTCTAATTTTCAGTTGATCGCTTGTATAGAAAATTTTGATCCAGAAAAAACAAGTACTTGTACAGGCACGCACAGCTTCCTCTCACTAAAAAAACCAAGTGCTTGTCTCTCTCACTTTTGTTCACATTTGATCCAGATAAACTAAATACCTGTACAGGCACACAACTTCCTCTCACAAAAAGAACTAAGTACTTGTCTGTATCATGTTTGTTTGCTTTCTTTGAGAAATCTCATGTTTGTTTGCTAGGCCAGAAAATAGACAACTCCCAGCCTGGTTAGCCCCATGCACTTACTGCAGCTCCCAGCATGGTTAGCCCCATGCACTTACTCTTTGTTCAGTCCAGAACCAATGGCTGAACCGACTGCTGCACTTTTAGTTCTGTGATGTGTGTTTGTTACTTGCACTTGTAGGCTAACTCGATTATACTTTCATTTGACACAGTTTTCTTTGGACTAATTTTGCTTGTTTTCATGTGTGTTGCCCACATTTACGTGGTACCTTAGTATAGTAGTGGTTTGTCCATGGATGATTGCTTGGAAAATCAACTAATATTACTATCTGTATTCATTTGGGAGCTTGCTTTTTATAACATATTATAATTTTGAATGTGTTCTGATTCTACATAGGTTTGGCAGTTAATCCATGTTACTGCAGACTGAAGTTTTTTAGCAGGAATTACTTGGGTTCGAAAGCTGCCTTCAATCATTGCTGTTGGAGATTAAAATCAGCTAGCAGTGCATTTTCTTTTAAGTCATGTAACTCACTTTTTACAAAAAAAACTTATAGTGCTTTCTAGATGTGCTTTGGATGTTTTGATTATAGCTTTGCTTTTTCAAATCAGATTAGACTGTTGGAAATCTGTCTCTCTAAAAAGAGTAACAAGCGTACTAATGCTTTAAAGGCCAAACAGAAATCAGTTAGCATGTATGTATCAGGATATACAGCTTTTGTATACTTGTTGTTTGCATATTTAGTTTTGTTCGATTTAGTGCTGTTCTATACTATTGATAACTATCCTGTAGATACATGCTTGTTCTGTAACTTGTTGTCTTGATTGTTCAAATGATAATTAAGTTGTGTTCGATTGATGTCCTGCTAGCCGCTACTATTAATTTTTACTATCATGATGTTGATACTTCTTAGAATATGTTCAGTGCCTTAATTCTAGTAGTATTTGTTATCGAAAACATGATTGTATTGTGAGCCATCAAGTTCTTGGAGTCTTCTTAGAGCTTGCTGGTATTTACCTTTTTCCACCAATATAATATTTGCTAATATTTACTCCTCATGGTTGCTACTGTTATCCATGCCCTCATGCTTCAGGATAGACTCCTAGCTGCTTGTGTATTTGTTTATTATTCTGTTCATTATTCTTTTCCTAGCTGTTCTTTGTTGGAAGATATTGCTTTCATTCTGAATTGGCAGCCATGATAAGGATCATTTTCATTCTTCTACAGGAGCTCTAGGTTGAAGAAGTTAAAAGAAGGGAACGCTTCATCTTTATAGCTAGTTTTATGTTCCTGTGTGTTTTATGTTCCTGGATGTTGTACTTCATAGCAGCACTTCCTGGGTGTTCCTGGGTGTTCTAAATTCCTGGATGATGTGAACTATGGCATGATTGTAATATATATAATATACTCATTTTGGTCGTCATTTGTGAAAATTTATGTGATTGAAATACTCGAAATATTGATCATTTATTGTTTTTTTGAGGTGATGATCCTTAATTGCTAATACATTAGAAATGAAGCAAATACTATTTGGGCCCTAAAAAGGCCACAAATCAAACAATGCAGAAAAAATAAAAAAAATCGCTTAAAAATCAATTGTGAAAAGGTGAAGGCCAAGAAAATAAAAAGGCCTAGGCCCAAAAATAACGAGGCTGAAATGTTGGGCTTGGCCCATCTACCTAATCAAAATTAATATGAGAAAAAACACGAATAGGCCGAATTGTTGGGCTAGGCCCATGTAGAAAACCGAATTGGACCAGGCTGAATCTTGTGCCACATCAGCTTGCCACGCTGGATGCCTACGTGGCCTGGGGAGGTTGCTAGTGACCAAAACGCCACAGTAGGAATATTTTGGTCGTAAACGTCCACGACCTTCTCATAGAGAAGGTCGCTATAGTCAGTTAATGACCCTCAGCTTTTGACCTTTTGTTTTTGGTCAAAAAAGGTCACAAATGAAAAACCATGACCTTTCAGTGACCAATAGTCAAGGTCACAAGTTGACATATTTCTTGTAGTGGATGAACACCAACATGAGTTTAGGCACAACCAAGAGCTACCATAGGCAATGGCTGCTGGTCATGTATGATTTAGTTGAGTCATTTCGATGAAGATCGCTATGTATTCACAACAATCATAATATTGCTCTGTTTCGATGTGTCTACTCTGTTTTCCGTTCTTATATATTGTTCTGTTTCAATGTGTATATATATGCTTTACATTCTATATATGTGGGTGATAATAGCTAGATACAAATTAGTATACGAAAACAAATAGAAAATGGAATTCATAATATATATTGATTTTTCATTAATTCATCACAGAATATATATAATATCATCACATATACTTGATGATACTTAACTACTATGTACAATTCATAAAAATGAAATGAACGATACTAAAACTAATATCCCACCTTAGGGGGGCGGTTGTCAGATGTTGGGTTCCGGCAGACCCTTAAGGTTCAAACTCTGGGGTGCGCACGAAGATCTTCCCCCTACCACTCCACGTCTGATCGCCTCACGAGAATCTAAGCTAAAACGATGAACAACACGAGGGACACAAGATTTATACTGGTTCGGGCCACCGTTGTGGTGTAATACCCTACTCTAGTGTGTGGTGTGGTGGATTGCCTCAGGGGCTGATGATGAACAGTACAAAGGACGAACAGCCTCGCGAGAGGTGTTCTTGAGCTGGTGCGATGAACTGCTTGGGTGAGCTTGATCGCCTCTCTATCTTATGAGGACTCGATGAGATCTGTCCCCTTCCTCTGTGGTGGCTAGTCCAATTTATAGAGGCCATGGTCCTCTTCCCAAATATTGAGCGGGAAGGGCGCCAACAACGGCCATTTCAAAGGGGAACATCTACTACAAGTTATCCTGACTAAAGTTGGTCTTCGGCTGCCAAAGGCACTGGCGATGATGCCGTCTTGGGCTCCACGGTGACCTCCGTCCTGCCGCTCTACTGGTCTTGGTCTCGTTGCACTGAAATGGCAACCTTTGCCTGATGCCTCAGTACTCCACGACCGTGCTTTCCCCCCTTTGCACCAAAGAGGAAACAAGAACACTGCGCAGGACGACGCCCGCCTGGCGCTTGCCTGGTCTCGATCGTCATGGCTTGCGTCACGAGCACCTCACGAGGTACCCTGCCTTGATCTCTCCGCCTCCTCGCGAGCCTTCCTGGCGAGGCTGTTCCTGAGGAAGTCTTGTGTCGTCCGCCCCGCGAGGCTTGGCCCCCCGCGAGGGTCTTGAGTTTTGCGCTGATGTAGATGGGCCATACTGGGCCACCACTCGAGCCACGCCGCAGGCCGCAGGCAGGCAAGTCTGGGGACCACCATTCCCAGAACACCGACAGTAGCCCCTGGACCAGGAGGAGTGCTCCCGCGGCGGACTTGGATAGGAAAGCCTCACAAGACTGGGTCAGAAAACACTCGCGAGGGCACCTGCATAGCCCCCTCGCGAGACTTGCGAGAGAGAAAACGAGTCAAGTAGGCGACAAAGACAAAGAGTCATAGGTCGGGGATGGCAACAACGCTAAAAGCAACTCCAATAAAACTTCAAATAGGGATGAACAAGCCAACTGCAGAAAGCAAATGAAAAAGCCGCGTCCAGCACCTAATCTAGTCTTCGACGTCTTCTCACCAGCGCAGAGCTAAGTGCTACCACTGGGCGTGGGCGGGAGCCCCCGAGGCCCGAGGGTGGCTCTTCGGAGACTCCGGGGCGTGTACAGTCCCAACTCATTATTACGTGAGAGTGTCATGGGCGGCGAGCTTCACAGGCATTGTCCTTCTTCACAGGCTCCAGGCCTTTCTCGGGGCGATGAGCTTCACAGGCGTTGGCCTTCTTCACAGGCACCGGGCCTTTCTCGGTTCGTCTAGCTTCACAGGTGCCGGGCCTTCTTTAGAGGCGCTGGGCCTTTCTTCAAGGGTAGAACTTTCGGAGGCGCTGGATGTTCCACGCGTTCGGGATGGGCATTCCCTCCTGAGTCTCCAAGCGTGCGGCGCCAGGCCTAGAGAGATGAACAACCTTGAACGGGCCCTCCCACATGGGCGAGAGCTTGTGCAGCCCTTCCCTGGAGAGCACCCGTCTGAGCACGAGGTCACCTACCTCGAGGGTCCTTGGGCGGATGCTGCGGCAGTGGTACCGCTGCAGCGCCTGTTGGTATCTTGCAGCCCGAAGCACAACCTTCCGACGACGTTCCTCTCCCAGCACGAGGTCCACCCCCCGCATGGCGTCCTGCTGTGCTTCGTCGAAAGCCAGGACCCGCACGAAGCGATGCCTGACCTCGTGAGGAAGGACTGCCTCAGCACCGTAGACGAGGAAGAACGGGGTTTCGCTGGTCGACTTGGTAGCGGTTGTGCAGATAGACCATAGCACGGACTGAAGCTCGTCGTGCCAGCCCCTGCCGCAGGCCTCCAACTTCTTCTTGAAGGTCCAAGTTTTGAGGCCTTTCAGGACCTCCGCATTGGCGCGTTCAGCTTGGCCGTTGCTCCAAGGGTGTGCCACCGAGGCGTAGCACATCTGCGTTCCAAGGTTAGCACAATATGTTTTGAAGAGATTGCTGGTGAACTAGGAACCATAGTCGGTGATGATGCGATTAGGCACCCAAAACTAGCTCACAAGGCCCTTGATGAACTTGACCGCTGAGCCAGCCAGGATGGTGCGGACAGCTTCCACCTCTGCCCACTTTGTGAACTTGTCAATGGCGACGTAGAGGTGGCGGTAGCCCCCTGGCGCCCGAGGAAACGTGCCAAGGATGTCCAGTCCCCAAACAGCGAATGACCATGAGAGGGGAATGGTCTGAAGGCCCTGAGCCGGCTGATGGATCTGCTTGGCGTGGAATTGACAGGCTTCAAAGCCTTCACCAACTCGATTGCGTCGTTGAGTGCTGTTGGCCAATAGAACCCGCTGCGAAACGCCTTGCCGATGAGTGTCCGCAAAGACGAGTGGTGCCCGTAGTCTCCATCGTGAATGTCTGCCAGTAACTCTTTCCCTTGCTCCCCGGAGATGCAACGCAGGGAAACGTCATTCAGCCGCTTTTGATAGAGCTCTCCGTCTTGGAGGCAGTAGGCCTTGGCCTGCCGCGCCACGTGTTCCGCGCCTCCTTTTCTCGCAAAATCCCTTGCATCAAATAATCCTTGAACTTCGTGGTCCAACATCCCTCCTGAGGCTCCAGCGCCAGGAGTAGGCGCGCTCCTGAGGTCGGGCCGCAAGCCGGGGCTCCTGAGGCAGGCTGTTGAGGGAGCTCCTCCCGAGGCTATCCGTGCTTGATAGTGATGGTGCCGCTGATGGTTTGAAGAGTCGTTCCTCGAAGACGCCAGGCTCCTGAGGCAACCGCCTGGACGCCCTCCTGACGATTTCATCATCCTCTTGACTGGTGCCGCGAGGCACATGCTGCAACTCCAACCCGCAAAACTGTTTCTCCATCCTGCAGACCTCCGCAATATATGCTTCCATGTGTTTGTCCTTCGGCTGGTACACCTTGTTGGAGAAGTTGACGAGGAGTTGTGAATCACCCTAGATGATGAGGCGCTTTACCCCCAAGGCGGCTGCAGCTTTCAAGCCTGCTATCAGGCCCTCGTATTATGCTATGTTGTTGGAGACCTTCTCTCCATGCTAGAAGCAGAGCTGCACGGCATAATATAGCTTGTCCTAAGTGGGAGATATGAGCACTGCGCCAGCCCCCGCGCCATGTCGCGAGAACGCCCCGTCGAAGTACATGACCCAGCCGTCCAGTGCTTCACTTCCTAGGGAAAGCGACCGATCCTCGCCCGCTTCGAGCCCTGGTGCCTCCGTCCATTCTGCCACGAAATCTGCAAGTGCGGCTCCCTTGATGACTCTGGTCGTGCTGAATTCCAGCTGAAATGCTTGCAACTCGATGTTCCATTCAGCAACCCTTCTGGCTGAGTTGGGGCTCCTGAGTACCCTTTCCAAGGGATATGCCGAGACGACCTTGATGGGATGGCCTTGAAAGTAGTGCCGCAGCTTGCATGAGGCCACTAGCAATGCAAGGAGGAGTTTTTAGGGCTTGGGGTATCGCGCCCTTGCGTCCCACAGCACCGTGCTAACAAAGTACACATGATGCTCAACGAGGTTGAGGGTGCTGGCGTGGCCTGCGTCTTCTGGAGATCGAGGCGCCTCCCAAGGCGACGGAGCCCCCAGCGCTTGGTCGCCTGGCCGGGCCTCCTCCGCTCTGGGTGAGTCCCCCTGCTGAGGCTGATCCCCATCCGCTATGGTCGTGGTCTTCGCGAGGCTTTCTTGGCTTGGCTCCACTTCAGCCGGGGCTGCGGCTGGCACGGCCTTGGCCCGGCGCTCCTCCCTAACCGCCACCAGGGCTTCACTGGCTAAGTAGGGCGTGGCTGCAAGGTAGAGCACCAAGGGCTCCTAAGGGCGCGGAGCTAACATCACCGGAGGGCTGGTAAGGTACTTCTTGAGATCTTGGAATGCCTTGTCGGCCTCCTCCGTCCATTCGAACCGGCCCTTCCTCTTCATCAGCTTGAAGAAGGGCAGTGCTCGCTCCCCCAGCTTGAAGATGAAGCGTCCCAACGCGGTTAGTCGAGCGGTGAGCTTCTGCATTTCTCTGAGGGTCCTCGGCGGACTCATGTCTTCGACTGCCTTGACCTTCTCTGGGTTAGCCTCGATGCCCCTGTGGGACACGAGGAAGCCCAAGAGCTTGCCCGAGGGGACTCCGAATACACACTTCTCCGGGTTGAGCCGCAAATCCACTTCACGGAGGCTCGTGAAGGTCTCCTCCAGGTCCTGTATTAGGGTTTTCGCCTCCCGAGACTTCACCATGATGTCATCGACGTAGGCCTCGACGTTCCTCCCGAGCTGCCGGCCCAAGGCGATGTACATCAGTCGCTAAAAGGTTGCGCCCGCATTGTGCAGCCCGAACGGCATGCAGGTATAGCAGTATACTCCACACGGGGTCAGGAAGGCCGTTTTCTCCATGTCTTCTACCGCCATCTTGATCTGGTGATAGCCTGAGAAGGCATCTAGGAAGCACAACAGGTCACACTTGGCGGTAGAATCGATGATCTGGTCGATGCGCGGGAGCGGGAATGGATCTTGAGGGCAGGCCTTGTTGAGGTTGGTGAAGTCGACACACATGCGTTCCTTTCCTCCCTTTTTTGGCACAACAACAGGGTTGGCCAGCCATTCAGGATAGCGAACTTCGCGGATGACGCTTGCTGCCTCTAACTTGTGGGTTTCTTGGATGATGAAGGCCTGCTTCTCGGTGGACTGTCGCCTTGCCTTCTGCTTCACGGGACGCACGTTGGGGCACACGTTGAGATGGTGTTCAATCACACCCCTTGGGACCCATGCTAGCTGATCAGGTTCCCACGCAAACACCTCCTTGTTCGCGCGCAGGAATTTCACCAGGGCCTCCTCCTGCTCAGGGTCAAGGTTGGTGCCTATGGTGAAGGTGGCGCCAGAGGATCCATCCTCGTCGACTGGTACTTGCTTGGTCTCCGCCTTGTCTTGGGTGAATAGCTGCTTCTTCTTGGCCGGCGCAGCCCCCTTGTGCTCGAGGGTATCTGCGCTGGCGGGCTGTGCCACCGTGGCCGTCTTGAAAGTGAGCTTGAGCGCCTGCAACACATCCCTTGTGTCTCTGGACACGGTAAGGACGCCGCTGCTCCCGGGCATCTTCATGAGGTTGTAAGCCGGGTGAGTCGCCGCCATGAAATGGGCCAAGGCTGGGTAGCCGACGATGGCATTGTACGGGAGGCCGCTGAGGGCGATGTCGAAGTCGACCAGCTCCGTGTGGAAGTTCTCATGAGTGTCGAAGGTCACCGGGAGGCGGACCTGCCCCGTTGGAACTGCCTCCGACGCCCGAGAAGGGCCTGCTGGGTTGGAGCCGCTCTAGTGGCACGTGGAGGAGGCTGAAGGCCTCCACCGAGAGCGCGTTGAGGCCGGCACCACTGTCGATGAGGGTTCTGGTGACGGCCACCTGGCAGCTGGTGGGGGTGCATAACATCAGGAGTGCGCCCGCACAGGCGGTGTTGGAGGGGTGATCGTCCGAGCTGAAGGTCAAATCAGCGTTGGGTGCCACCTAGCCCAGGAGGGCTTCACGGCGCTTGAGGACGGCGCCGATCTCGCGGACGAACGGCTTGACATGGTGGCTCGAAGATGGTGCCTGCGATCCGGCCAGGAGGGTTGCGATGACTGGGGGTGCTGGTGCAGCATGATGGGTGAGGAAGAGGTTGCACAACTCCTCCCAGGAGGCCATAGAAGCCGCTGGCAGGTGGAGCAGTCACATGCGCGAGACGCCGGTGAGGGCCATGGGCAGCCAGTTAGCCATGACCCTGTCGTCGCCTCCGTCCTTGAGGACGGCTTCTTCATATGCTAGCAGGAAGGCCAACGGATCGGCCGCGCCGTTGTAGCACGACGACATGTCCGGCTTGAACTTGTTCGGCCACCGCACCTGTCGCAAGGCGGGGGCCAGGGCTCGGAGCCCCCTGGTCCCTGCACCGACTTCGACGGCCGGAGCAGGCGGTGCATTGCCCGCCATGAGGGCGGAGCACCGTGCTGATGGAGAACGGGTCGACGGAAGGGAGAGCTCCGGTGCACCCCTACCTGGCGCACCAAATGTCGGATGTTGGGTTTCGGCAGATCCTTAAGGTTCGAACTCTGGGGTGCGCATGAAGATCTTCCCCCTACCACTCCACGTCTGATCGCCTCACGAGAATCTAAGCTAAAACGATGAACAACACGAGGGACACAAGATTTATACTGGTTCGGGCCACCGTTGTGGTGTAATACCCTACTCCAGTGTGTGGTGTGGTGGATTGCCTCAGGGGTTGATGATGAACAGTACAAAGGATGAACAGCCTCGCGAGAGGTGTTCTTGAGCTAGTGCGATGAACTGCTTGGGTGAGCTCGATCGCCTCTCTATCTTATGAGGACTCGATGAGATTCGTCCCCTTCCTCTGTGGTGGCTAGTCCTATTTATAGAGGCCCTGGTCCTCTTCCCAAATATTGAGCGGGAAGGGCGCCAACAACGGTCATTTCGAAGGGGAACATCTAGTACAAGTTATCCTGACTAAAGTTGGTCTTTGGCTGCCAAAGGCACTGGTGATGACGCCGTCTTGGGCTCCACGGTGACCTCCATCCTGCCGCTCTACTGGTCTTGGTCTCGTTGCACTGAAATGGCAACCTTTCCCTGATGCCTCGATACTCCACGCCTGTGCTTGCCCCCTTTGCACCAAAGAGGAAACAAGGACACTGCGCAGGCCGGCGCCCGCCTGGCGCCCGCCTGGTCTCGATCGTCATGGCTTGCCTCATGAGCACCTCGCGAGGTACCCTGACTTGATCTCTCCACCTCCTCACGAGCCTTCCTTGCGAGGCTATTCCTGAGGAAGTCTTGTGTCGTCCGCCCCGCGAGGCTTGGCCCCCGCGAGGGTCTTGAGTCTTGCACTGATGTAGATGGGCCATACTGGGCCACCACTCGAGCCACGCCGCAGGCCGCAGTTAGGCAAGTCTGGGGACCCCCGTTCCCAGAACGCCGACAGCGGTATTCCAGTAGCCTTCGCCAGCAACTCCTTGGTGCACGCGTCTTCCCAACACGGAGGCCGTACTCCGCCTCCTCCGCCTTGCAGCGCTTGACGTATTGATCTACCTCCTACTGGCGGACGTGCACGAATGATCTTGACATTTTGTTGGACACCCACCGGAGCTCCTCGTCGGTGGCACACTGGAGCTTATCGTACCACCTCCATTCAACGATGACGTGCCTAGTGCCTTTGGCCTTCCTGATGAAGTACCCATCTTCGTACACCTCCTCCAAACGTCGACGCGCCTGCCCCCAAAGCTCCACCGCCTCCTTTTTCCAGGCGGCCTCACGGGCTTCATAGGCCGCCTGGTACCTGGCTTCCTCCTCCAACATCTACTTCTTCAATGCCACTTGCCTGGCTTTTGCAGCCTGCTGCAGTGACTTCCACGGACAAAGATTGTACTGGCCCCAAAACCACTCCAAAGTTGGGGGGTCCGATGCAACCTCGTCCGACGGTGCGTGGGGTCCTCCTTGTTGCTGCTCTTCGACTGAATGTCCTCAGGGGGGCGGCGCCTCCTCGTCGGTGCTTGGGCAGATCGGCGGCGCCATAGCAGAGATTTGTGAGAGAGAGGGGGAGGGGGCGAGCAAGGAGAGGATGTATACGAGAATGTAGGAGGGACGATGTGAGCAAGGTAGTATTCATTGGTGGCCGGAATCTAGATCAACGGGAATAGTACACACACGTCGGTAGCCGGAATTTACGAGTATTGTAGTTTGAATTGCACACGATTCCCATAGCAAAAATGTGTGTGAATTTATTCGCTAATGGTTTCAATATAGAACCGCGTCTTATTAATCACCCATGCCACTCACCTTCTAAACCTCGAGGCGCGAAATAGAGTGCCAATTGTGTGGGGCCTGGTTGTCTTGCTAGATATTTACATTTTGCTTCCACATATAAGGCACGAATGCTTATTTTGTATTACCATGATATTATTGTATAATCTAATGTCATGCGTAAATGATTTTTCCAACCCATGATGGTTTGTTGTTGCATGTACATGTGGTTCAATTTGAATTACAACCATTAAATGGCTAGAAAGTCACTTAACTATCTTAAAATGGTCAAATGCCCCCTGAAAATTTCCAAATTTTAACATGACAGTTGAATTAGTGCATGTTAATGGTAGAGTTTCGAGGCCATACAAGGAAGCTACCACCGATTCCTCACCAAACATGAAGTGTTCCCTCTCGGAACCACAAGCCTTCTCGTGAGATGCTTCGGTTTGTGAGGGGTGTGTGTCCAAAATTTTGTCAAACATGCCAAATTTTTACCACAACATCTTGGTGCCATGCCATTACATCAAGCAAGGTTCCATGTATTTTTATCACTTTTGAATTTTTTGGAATCTAAAAGCCATATCACTCAATGTTTCCATCCAAGCCATGACACCAATATGTTTGTAAATTCCTTCCAATTTACTTCACAGGGCATTAACTCGCACGCGAGGACACAACTATGATTTTCCAAACCATTATGATTAGCTGTTGCATGTACATGTAGTTAAAATTTGAATTACGATCATTAAATGGCTAGAAAATCGCTTAAATATCTTAAAAAGGTCAAATGACCACTAAAAATTTCCAAGTTTTAACATGATAGTTATATTAGTGCATATTAACGTTAGAAAAGGTTTGAAGGCCATAAGAGGAAGCTATCGCCGGTTTTTCATCAAACATGCATTGTTTCCCTCTCGGAGCCATGAGTCTTCTAGTGAGATTCGAGTTTGTGAGGGGTGTGTGTCCAAACTTTCGTCAAACAGGCCAATTTTTTACCACAACATCTTGGTGCCATGCCATTACGTCAAGCAAGGTTTCATGTATTTCTGATCATTTTTGAATTTTTTGGAATTTAAATGCAATGCCACTCGATGCTTGTTTCTAAGCCGCGACACCAATATGTTTGAAAATTCCTTCCAATTTACTGCACATGGAATTAACTCACACACAAGTACACAAATATGATTTTTCAAACCATTGTTGCACATAAATGTAGTTCAACTTCGAATTACAGTCATTAAATGGCTAGAAAATCACTTAAATGTCATTAAAAGGTCAAATGACCCTGAATTTTCCAAATTTTTACATGACAGTTGTATTAGTGCATGTTAACGGTAGAAAAAGTTTGAAGGGCATAAGGGGAAGCTACCACCAGTTCGTCATCAAATATGCATTGTTCCCTCTCGGAACCATGAGTCTTCTAGTGAGATGCTCCAGTTCGTGAGGGGTGTGTGTCCAGACTTTCGTCAAATAGGCCAATTTTTTACCATAACATCTTGGTAACATGCCATTATGTCAAGCAGGTTTCATCGCTCCTTGCCTGCTGTCGATAGGGCTCCACAGCTGGGTAGAAGGCCCATCAGTACCCCCATTCATCGCCAGGAGTGGGCAGAGGCTGTCCGTGCCATACTTGCACCAGAGGCCGGCCGCGCCGTACTTGTACCGGACGCCCACCATGCCATTCGCATGCATCGCGCTTTTCGCCATGTCTGCGGCCCGCTCGATGCCAATGCGCTGGTCGATAGGCTTGACCGCCTCCTTGGCCCAGATGTCCACCTAGGAGCACTAGAGGAACATGGCAGGAGCATGCTCGAGCTGGTGATCTCCGATGAAATAGCCAACTTGGAGCTCGAGATCGTGCTCCATATGTACCACGAGCTTGTTGACCGCTTGGATGAACGCCTACACGAGTTTAGGCACAACCAAGAGCTACCATAGGCAATGGCTGCTGGTCATGTACGATTTAGTTGAGTCATTTCGATAATGATCGCTACGTATTCACAACAATCATAATATTGCTCTGTTTATTGCTCTGTTTCGATGTGTGTACTCTATTTTCCATTCTTATATATTGTTCTATTTCAGTGTGTATATATATGCTTTCCATTCTATATGTGGATGATAATAGCTAGATACAAATTAGTATATGAAAACAGATAGAAAATTGGAATTCATAATATATATTGATTTTCCATTAGTTCATCATAGGATATATATAATATCATCCCATATACTTGATGATACTTAACTACTATGTACAATTCATAAAAATAAAATGAACGATACTAAAACTATCAATCCCTCCTTACGGGGGCAGTATTCCTGCAGTCTTCGCCAGTAACTCCCTGGTGCACGGCGTCTTCCCAGCGCAGAGCCATTACTCCGCCTCCTCCACCTTGCAGCGTTTGACGTACCGATCTACCTCTTGCCAGCGCACGCGCGCGAATGATCTTGCCATTTCGTTGGACACCCACCGGAGCTCCTCGTCAGTGGCACGCTGGAGCTTATCATACCACCACCATTCAGTGATGACGTGCCTAGCGCCTTTGGCCTTCTTGATGAAGTACCCGTCTTTGTACACCTCCTCCGCATGTCGACGCGCCTGCCCCCAAAGCTCTGCCTCCTCCTTTTTCCAGGCAGCCTGACGGGCCTCACAGGCCGCCTGGTACCTGGCTTCCTCGTCCAACATCTCCTTCTTCAGTGCCACTTGCCTGGCTTTCTCAGTCGACTACAACGACTTCCACAGACAAAGATTGTACTGTCCCCAAAACCACTCCAAAGTTGGGGGGTCCGACGCAACCTCGTCCGACAGTGTGTGATGTCCTCCTTGTTGCTACTCTTCGACTGAATGTCCTCAGGGGGCGGCGCCTCCTCGTCGGCACATGGGCAGATCGGCGGCACCATAGCAGAGATTTGTGAGAGAGAGGGGGGAGGGGACGAGCAAGGAGAGGATGTATATGAGAATGCAGGCGGGACGACGTGAGCAAGGTAGTATTTATTAGTGGCCGGAATCTAGATCGACGGGAGCAGTACACACACGTCGGTAGCCGGAATTTACGAGTACTATATTTTGAATTGCACATGATTCCCACAGCAACAATGTTTGTGAATTTATTCGCTGATGGTTTCAATATAGAACCGCGTCTTATTAATAACACATGCCACTCACCTTCTAAACCTCGAGGCGTGAAATAGAGTGCCAATTGTGTGGGGCCTAGCTGTCTTGCCAGATATTTACATTTTGTTTCCACATATAAGGCATGAATGCTTATTTTGTATTACCATGATATTATTGTATAATGTAATGTCATGCGTAAATAATTTTTCCAACCCATGATGGTTTGTTGTTGCATGTACATGTGGTTCAATTTGAATGACAACCATTAAATGGCTAGAAAATCACTTAACTTTCTTAAAATGGTCAAATGCCCCCTAAAAATTTCCAAATTTTAACATGACAGTTGTATTAGTTCATGTTAATGGTAGAAAAAGTTTCGAGGCCATACGAGGAAGCTACCACCGGTTCCTCATCAAACATGCAGTGTTCCCTCTCAGAACCACGAGCCTTCTTGTGAGATGCTCCGGTTTGTGAGGGGTGTGTGTCCAAACTTTTGTCAAACAGGCCAGTTTTTTACCACGACATCTTGGTGCCATGCCATTACATCAAGCAAGGTTCCATGTATTTTTATTACTTTTGATTTTTTTGGAATCTAAAAGCCATATCACTCAGTGTTTCCATCCAAGCTGTGACACCAATAGGTTTGTAAATTCCTTCCAATTTACTGCACAGGGCATTAACTCGCACACGAGGACACAACTATGATTTTCCAAACCATTATGGTTAGCTGTTGCATGTACTTGTAGTTAAAATTTGTATTGCGGTCATTAAATGGGTAGAAAATCACTTAAATATCTTAAAAGGTCAAATGACCACTAAAAATTTCCAAGTTTTAACATGATAGTTATATTAGTGCATATTAACGTTAGAAAAGGTTTGAATGCCATAGGAGGAAGCTATTACCGATTCGTCATCAAACATGCATTGTTTCCCTCTCGGAGCCATGAGTCTTCTAGTGAGATACTCGAGTTTGTGAGGGATGTGTGTCCAAACTTTCGTCAAACAGGCTAATTTTTTTTACCACAACATCTTGGTGCCATGCCATTACGTCAAGCAAGAGATTTCATGTATTTCTGATCATTTTTTAATTTTTTGGAATTTAAATGCCATGCCACTCGATGCTTGTGTCCAAGCCGTGACACCAATATGTTTTAAAATTCCTTCCAATTTACTGCACATGGAATTAACTCACACACAAGTACACAAATATGACTTTTCAAACCGCTATTGCATGTAAATGTAGTTCAACTTTGAATTACAGTCATTAAATGGCTAGAAAATCACTTAAATGTCATTAAAAGGTCAAATGACCCCTGAATTTTTCCAAATTTTTACATGACAGTTGTATTAGTGCACGTTAACCGTAGAAAAAGTTTGAAGGCCATAAGGGGAAGCTACCACTGGTTCGTCATCAAATATGCATTGTTCCCTCTCGGAACCATGAGTCTTCTAGTGAGATGCTCAAGTTTGTGAAGGGTGTGTGTCCAAACTTTCGTCAAATAGGCCAATTTTTTACCACAACATCTTGGTAACATGCCATTACGTCAAGCAGGTTTCATGCAATTCTAATCATTTTCGATTTTTTGGAATTTAAATGCCATGGCACTCTATGCTTGTGTCCAAGTTGTGACACCAATATGCTTGAAAATTCCTTCCAATTTATTGCACATGGAATTAAGTCACACACAAGTACACATATATGATATTTCAAACCGTTATGGTTAGTTGTTGCATGTACATGTAGTTCAACTTTGAATTGCAGCCATTAAATGGCTAGATAATCAATTAAATGCCTTTAAAAGGTCAAATGACCCCTGAAATTTTCCAAATTTTTACATGACACTTGTATTAGTCCACGTTCACGGTAGAAAAACTTTAAAGACCATCGGAGGAAGCTACCACCGGTTTGTCATCAAACATGCATTGTTCCCTCTCAGAACCACGAATCTTCTAGTGATATGCTCCGGTTTGTGAGGGGTGTGTGTCCAAACTTTCGTCAAACAAGCCAACCCTTTTTTGCCACAACATCTAGGTGCCATGCCATTACGTCAAGCAAGGTTTTATGTATTTTTAATTATTGTTGAATTTTTTGGAATTTAAAAGCCATGGTACCCAATGTTTGTGTCCAAGCCGTGATACCAATATGTTTGAAAATTCCTTCCAATTTACTATACATGAAATTAACTTCCACATAAGTACACAAATATGATTTCCACCCCATGACGGTTTGCTATTGCATGTACATGCAGATCAAATTTGAATTACGACAATTAAATGGCTAGCAACTCACTTAATGTCTTAAAAAGCTCAAATGAACCCTTACAATTTCCAAATTTTAATATGACAGTTGTATTAGTGCATTTTAATGGTACAAAATTTTCTCATACATTTAAAACATCAACCGTTGCCACTGTACTCCAAATTCATCTTTCACAGCTAATACAAAAAATCAGCAACATCACACACAGTTTGTTACAGGAACCATTTGTCACTACTGGAGGATGCTGCTAACGCGACACTACATTCAGAGACCTTTCAACGAAACTGCGTGTGATGCATTAGTCATAAACGGTGATGTAAAACAACCATAAAAAAGATGCAAAATGTCTGTGATGGCGGATACATCAAACACGGTTAAGATTTTACTTACGTGTGCGATGAGGGGCATACGTTCACTCTAATGAACTGTTTGTGATGAGGTAGAACAACATAAATGGGAAACCAGATGAAAGTGTGTTCAATGTATGACATACAGTTCGCTTTGATGAACCGTTTGTGATTATGCAACAGAACAGAAACGTTCAGCCAGATCAAGGTGTGTGCGATTGACGACCTACAGTTCACTCGGGTGAACTGTTTGTGATTAGGCGGAACAAAAGAAATGGTCAGCCTGACCAAGGTGTGTGTGATAGAGGGAAAATAGTCCACTCGGATGAACCGTTTGCGTTGAGCAAAGAGAACAGAAATGGTTCAATTTAACAAGATGTGTGTGATACGCGACAAATAGGTCTGTAATCAGAAATGTGTGCGAAGACTGATAATAACGCAGACGATTGCTGCTAATAAGACATGTGTGTTGTACGATGGGATTGCATACAAAACAACAACAACAATATTCTGTTACGCATAACAGAATATTATTCTGTTACCCTACTTGAACTGATGAATTCAAGCGCTTGAACTGATGAAATTCAAGTGGTTGAACTCATGTTTTCTGTTGCTGTTAAAAATCGTCTTCTTTAGTTCAAATTTTTTTGCAACTGTTTTTGTCAAAATGGGGCGTGTAATATACCATTGGAAAGCTATTGACATCCACATTACAATCCTATAATTTGTTTTTGCAAAAAAAATTATGACTTAAGAGCAGTTTTGAAAAAACCGTTTTTCTGAAAACCAAAAACGCGAATCGTATTTTCGACTTAATTTTCAAACGGTTTGTCGGAATTGAGCAAATGAGATGGCGCTGGAAAGCATGTGAAAATCCGCATCTTCCATATATGTACTGTTTTTTCAAATTTTATATCATTTAAAAGTAATTTGAAAAATGGTGAAATTTTGGGTGAAACATATTTTCGCGTTTTTTGGCAAATGGTTTGTCGGATTGACGCAAATGATACGCCGTTGGAAAGCTATGGAACAACTTTTTTGTATAAAATGTTTTTCTAATTCCTTACGGTTTAAAAACGAATTCGAATACGGTCAAATTTGATTTTGAACGCGGTTTTTTAAAAAAATTTGTTGAAATGGGGCAAATAATATACCGTTGGATAGCTATCGAAAATGCGAAATTTAGTCATGTTGAACGTTTTCTCTACTTTGCAATCGTTTAAGAGTAATTTTGAATACGGTAAGATCCATCATGCTATTTTTCTCTCCAGAAAAACAGAGTACTCGTACTGATCTATGTGTGTGTTCGTACTGAGCTATTTTTTATAGATTAATTTTGAATTATTCTGAAAACGGAGGACTCAAACTGATCTCCATTTTGGGTTTGTACTGAGCGGGTTTTCATAGACTGGACTTTACTCTGTTTTTTCCTGTATGATTTTCCTCGTAACTTTTCAACGATCTACGGTATCATCGTACCTAAACTTGCATGATTTATATAGTTGAATGACATTTTTTCAAAAAGAAAATATTGTTTGCAACGATGTGTTGGACTTCTCTCATTCTACCATTTGAACTTTTACCATTTGAATTTCCATGAGGTTTGTTTTTGTTTGAGCTTTATCACGTTGAAGAGTAAGTTTGTCGAAATGAGGCAAACAATATACCGTTGGAAAGCTGTCGGAAATGCAAAACTTAGTCATATTGAACGTTCTCTCAAATTTGCAACCGCTGAAGAGTAATTTTGATTACGGTGAGACACGTCATGTTGTTTTTCCGTCAGAAAAAACAGAGTACTAGTACTGAGTGAAGTTTTGTGTTTGTACTGAGCATTTTGTTTTTTCTGTTCCGAAGACTGAGTAGTTGAAATGATCTTTTGTATGTGTTTGTACTAAGCATGTTTTTGTATGTGTTTGTACTGAGCATGTTTTCACATATTGAATGTCATTTTTTAGCTCGCATAATAAAACAGTGGACTTATATGTCCGGATGTTTTTAATAGCCTCTCGTCAAGACATGGACTTATAGAACTGGACCTTTTTTGGGATTACAATTTTAGATTTGTTTTCTCGTCCAAACTGACAACATCATCAGCTCCGAATTTGCATGGTTTCACTAGTTGAACTGATGGATATTTTCTTTTTGTTTTGTACAAACTCGAACATTTTGTACAAATTCAAACATTTTTCAATGAAGAAAACAACTATCATTTGAACTAATTGGACAATAACATGTGAGCTTACAGTAATTTATAACTCGAACTTGTAGCAATAGAAATAAGAAATTTGTACAGCCTCCGCGCCATTGCATTGGTGTACTCCGGCGTCAGGAACAAATCCTGCCATATTTGATACATACACACATCCTAGTTGACATTTGTTCTCTGGAATGTTGATGTCATTTTATTGATTCCAAAAAAAGATAGCAAGATGGGACATTGATTCAACAATTATTAGAGTTCTATAAGAACGCATCTGTACTTATTTTTGAAGATGTATTTGTACTGCCCAAAAACATAAGCTGAAGCACAAAACAAACATTTAAATACATTGGTGCTCATGGGAATAGTCACACACCTAGTGAGCATGTTCTTTTCATATCTTCCCAACTACTCAATTAGCAAAGCAGCACATCTACGCATTTTAATAGCAGGAGCAAAGAAAGAGAGAGATTGATATGAGAGAGTGTCGTTGAAGCACGCCAAGGACTCCCATCAGTGCTCAACCTGGACGGCTGCCAGCAACCATGGTGGACGTGCCAGTGGTGGTGTAGCATGGCCAGAGCAGGGCGGTGGTTGTGCGGATCCTGATATTCCAACACATCATGTTAGCGCACCAGGGAAATAACAAGTTCTCCATAAAAATGTTATCCATACTAGGTAAGAACAAAGCTACATGACAATACCTTTTCTTCAGCTAGCTACTACATGCTACTGCTCCTCCAGCAATGTAGCATCTTTGTATCCTCCTTGCGCGGGCAACCATTGGGAGCAAGGGCTGCTACCGCTCGACACGTTGAACCACCTGTAGGAATCAAAATGAACTGAAGGGATTCAAACACATCAATGGGCACATGTACTACACAATAATTTGCACCTGTACTGTCCATAACAACAAACTAACATAAAAACAATTTATGAAGGAAACAGTTCTTGAAATTGGGTTGAGCTTAAACTGTTCAGATTTTTGAACTCCTGCAGCAGTTATACTTGAACTTGCGCGACACATTTTTTGAAAGCATCTAATGTTCAGAATACGTTATATGGAAAGAGGAACGTGGAACACACTAGGACACATAGGCCAGCTTGAACTTGTAGCATCATTCTTTATATTTTTCTAATTGGAGAATAACATGCGAGCTTATAGCATTTGATCACTGAAACTTGTAGCAATAGAAATAAGAACTACGGCCTCCGACCCGTGGAAATTATAAGAAATTTATAAAGTTGTGAGCGACGAGGGGACAACCTTTCCTTTTCTGCCCTCGTACACGCTTGTGTCGGACCTCAAATGGTGTGTGTGCGTGCCCATTGCGAACCTCCTCTTGGGGTTTAGGATGATGATGTCTGCATCAGATCCCTCGAGGATTGCTCCTTTTCGCAGGTATATGTTGAAGATCTTGGCACTGAAAAGAGTAGAGAGTAGTATGCATCATTATACTTTAAAATTGTTTTGCTTCTTGTTTTGTTTTTATGATTTTGTTTTGATGTAGTTATAGAATTTCTGCACGACCATTCTATGCTCGTCACTCTCACATAATCGGTGACAGTGATCTTGCCGGTCTCCTGTACATATATTGAATGAAGTCAGAAAACAGAAACACCGGCAATAGAACCAACTTAGTACGCATCACAAAAAACAACATTTGAAATCAAAACTTACCACCATGCTATCACAAATTATATGCATCCATTCTTCAGTTCCTGGGATCAAGTAATGAAAAGAGAGATGCCTTAGCTAGATTACATTTATAAATACTAGTGAACTTGAACTTATGGTATCTCGACATGTGAACTGATTGTGTTACAAGCACACGCACGGAAATCCAACGAAGCTGATATCAGTACATGTCAAAAAGATAATCAAGTTCATGTATATTAATTGTGAGAAGTTCAAAAAAAATTCTAAAAGTTTGTACTAAAAAGGTGTATACTGCATAACATCTAGTGAGGAGGACCATACTATTGAGGACACACACACACATTCACAGAATGAGGAGGGTCTCATTAGGAACATTCAGAGGCATACAGCTGCAAGTTGTTGCATTACTAGTACCCATGTCATGACAAAACAAATATGCCATCTCTGCTGGATCATGCATCAGTCTCTGAAAGCTGGGGACAAGGTTGATTTGCATCTACTACTGTCCATTGCTCTCCTCACTTCTCTCACACACATGAAAAGGCTATTTTGTAGAAAAAGATTGAGAGAAATATCATCGTAATTAGTCTCTGAAAGCTATCTTCAGAACTGTTCACAAGGATTCACAAGGATGCCAATGATGAACTGAATCATTTAGTTTTGTCTTCTTCCCTCAGATCTGAATCAAGAGTAGCATCAGTTCAATTCAAAAAAAATGGCAGTTCATGAATTTGTGCTAAGCAAGCATACCCATCAGCACATGGAATGCCTCGGTGAATGCACTCACTCAGTCCCCAAAATCAAAAAGAAATTTTAGAGGCGGGAGAAAACGAGAGAAAAGCTTCTGACCACTATGTTGTTGAATGACTCCTCGTTTAACGGCCTTGGTTGGCAGTGGTAAATGGACTGTGGTGGCGGGTGTGAACGGCTTGGGTGGTGTCGCAGTGGCAGACGCGCTGGGAAACACTACTAGGGAAAACCTTATACACAGAATCTTAGCAGCAGCGCGGCACAAAAGAAGCGCTACTGCTAATTAGCAGTAGCGCGGGTTTTTAACCCTCGCTACTACTAAGTTGAT
Organism: Triticum aestivum; assembly: GCF_018294505.1. Classification (NCBI taxonomy): domain Eukaryota; kingdom Viridiplantae; phylum Streptophyta; class Magnoliopsida; order Poales; family Poaceae; genus Triticum; species Triticum aestivum. The sequence goes on from NC_057798.1 coordinate 444,298,513, forward strand.
AGTAGTAGCGTGGGTTTTTAACCCTCGCTACTACTAAGCGGTCTCTACCATGCCCACCGACACATGCCATAGTAGTAGCGAGGGGTATAAACCCGCGCTACTACTAAGTTGATAGTAGTAGCATGGTTTTATACACCTCGCTACTACTAAGTACGAGGTAGATGAAGTCGCCATATCCTCGGCCAAATCCCCATCTCCTCCCCCAAATCCCTCCTCTCTTCCACCACTCTCTCCTCTCACTTTCCATACGCTCTCACATGGACCACTTGCCCATGCACCCATCCTCCTCCATTGCGCTGAAAGAGGCCGCCGCCTCGCGCCACCGGCGTTTAGGAGCTCGCCGGTCTTCCACCGACGTCTAGGAGGCCGCCGCCCCACGCCACCACACCAGAGCACCTCGCCACCAGTGACTAGCTCCGCTGCTCCCTACATCACCTTCCTCTTTCCCTCGGTTTTCATTTTCTCTCTCTCCCTCTGGTTTGACTCACCCTCCCATGTCCATGCCCGTGCAGGTCGTTGCCATGGATGACCCGGAGTTATCTCGCATGGTCGGGAAGAGGATCCCCATGCCGCGGCCTGGCTCTGCCATAGAAACGGGCCCTCTCCAACAGCCTCTGCTGGATCTGGTCTTCCGCTGTCTGTTCATGCCTCCGGCGACGCCAATCATCGCTAGATCTTACCATTGCTGCCATTGACAGCATGCACGGGATCGAGATTTTTTTGTTTTTGAAAGTAATAGCAGTAGCGCGGGGTATAGGACCCGCCACAGCTAATTAGCAGTAGCGCTGTTTGCAACACACGCTACAGCTAACCATGTATGGCAGTAGCGTGTGTCAACACGCGCTACTGCTACAAGTTAGCTGTGGTGTCGTATCAGTAGCGCGGGCACCCGCGTCACTGATACACCCAAAACCCGCGCTGCTGCTAGGCTTTTCCCTAGTAGTGAAAGCACAACATGGTGAAGCTGCTATTGTCGAAGGGGATCAAGCCCGTTAGTTCAATCAGTCTATGGACGGCCGGAAACGGGCTTGAAGCAGGACAGAGGCGACCACACACGGGGGAGGCCACGGTCCCTATGTGCAGCGACAAGGTCGAATCCGCGACCTGCAGCCCCGGGAAGCTGCGACCTACAACCGGGGGAGGGTGAGACCTGCAGCGGGGGAAGAGTGCGACCTACAACGGGAGGTTCTACCTCCGGTCGACGTTCACTGAGGGTGGAGGGAAGAAGCAATGAAGTTGAGGTCCATGTCAAGGGTGGTGGCGTGATGGCACGGTGGCGGGGTTGGTCCGCCAGCGGAAGAAGGAGGAGGGACGGCGGCGGTGGCCGGTGGAGCAAGCGGCCGGGTTCCTTAGCGCTGCCGGAGTCCAGGAGTTGACACCAACGGGGGTGGCGCGTTGCAGTGGGAGGTCGGGCGGGGCGGCGCGGTGGGAGGCCGAGCGGGGCGGCGCAGCGCGG